>NC_056750.1:854403715-854602288 GCF_019279795.1 Protopterus annectens
GTCCAGCTGGTGAATCTGGGTATCCTGAGGCAATGTTACAACTGCCTCATGTACACAGACAACACTCTCTTCCTACCACAAAACACTAACATATGCGAGAGATGCAGTTATACAGCCAGACTGGAACAGACAGTCAAGAAGAGAAGGTTAACACTTGCACCACACCTCCAGCCGCACACAGACCTACTAAAACAGCACTGGCAAAAAATACACATAAAAACACAAAATCATACTCGGAGGCTCTAAATAAAAACCTGCAAAAGAATCACAGACCTCCAAAGCAGACACCCAAGCAACCTGCACTTCCCGTCACAAACCAGACAACAC
The DNA here is from genome assembly GCF_019279795.1 of Protopterus annectens. NCBI lineage: Eukaryota > Metazoa > Chordata > Ceratodontiformes > Protopteridae > Protopterus > Protopterus annectens. Next base: position 854,404,043 of record NC_056750.1, read on the forward strand.
ATAAAACACAAAATCAGTGTGCCACACTATCACAGCCCTTAAAGCAAAATAACATACCTAACACACTAGTAATAGGTGACTCTATAGTCAGGCACACTGACGTCCCACTCACTAGGCTGGACAAGCAGAAGGTTACTGTTAGCTGCCTGTCGGGAGCCAGAATCCGCCACATAACACAAGCACACAGGTCACTCCAGAACAAGTACAAATATGACTCTGTCATTGTTCATGTTGGTGTGAATGACTTGAGACATACCTCCCTGGACTACATGAAGAAAGACATGGAAGAGCTCTCTGATCATGCAGCTGAGGCTGTTATGACCCTGACCCTGAGTAGCATCCTGCCCTCATCACGAATGATACCTCAGTATAAAGAAAAAATTATCAATTTCAACAATTGGCTAAGCTTCTGGTATCATTCAAAGGGGATCCAGTGTCTGTCAGCCTGGGACGACATGCTCGGCAGGCCGTGTTGCTTCGCAAGAGACGGCCTGCACCTGTCACCCCTAGGCTTTTGAATACTGGTCAAGGCTCTTCCTGCCCCCATAGTGCCTTTTTTAGGCATGGCTCAAAAGTCAAACCCACTTCTGTAAACAGCACAATTAACAAAAAACTGAGGGTTATGCTACTCAATGCCTGGAGTTTAAATATCAAAATGCATGTGCTCGAAGCACTCCTCAGTATGGAGAACGTCAACATCAATTGCCCTCTTTTCTGGGAACAAGGAATAGCCTGGAATAAAAGCCTTTGCCTGCTTGATCTGAGGGGACAGATTCTACAGCCCCCCGTGATATGAGAGTTTGGATCTGTTTCAATGCCTCTGCCCAGTGATTTGGAGGCAAGTCTGGGTACCCTCTTGGAATTGGGAGTTCGCTGAAAGAGAATTTGTATCCCTGAAAAATGATGTTTAAGACCCATTGGTCTTTTGTTACAGAAAGCCAATTGTCTTTGAAAAGGGAGAGCCTTCCTCCTAGTTTTTGATGAGTGAAGTGAGAGCGGGGGGGGGGTAGTCATTCTGAGTGTTTGCCATAAAAGTTAGAACTCCCTGCCTTAGAGATGGAAGTGGGCCATTGTTTGCTTCTCTGCTGGCCCTGTAACAGGGGCCTGAAGGTCTGTTCCTGCAGGGCTTACCTTGGCCCTGCCTGCTAGGTGCAGGGAAGGCCCAGTGCTTAGAGGGAAAGTTCCTGCTGAATCTGGGAGGTTGAACTTGAAAGAAATCTTCTAGTGTTTGCATAATTTTGCTTTGTCTTCCATCTTTTTAAGCACTTCATCTGTTTTTCCCCAAACAAGTGCTTCTTATCTAGGGGTGCATCAATAAGTAATCAGGGAGAGGTTGTTCCTTCAGTCATGCATGTCCCCCAACAACAGATCCTGTCACTGCTGCCCTGCTAGAGGCTTCTAGGGCGTCATATCCACAGTGAAATGAGTGTTTGACCACTTGACAAGCAGAGTGCAGTAAATCTGATAACCCTTTTGAATTGGCACAGTCAGGAAAGGTAGCAATCTTCTGTTTTAATTGCTCCAAAGTGTGTTGTTGATATATTAACATATGGAACTGACAACTGAGCACTCTGATAGCTAAGGTTGCAGAGGTGTGTACTGTTTTACACCATCTGTCCAGAGCTCTGGAGTCCTTGTTAGAAGGAAGAGGATTCTTGGCAGAACTAGTCTTAGCTCCTTTAGGTCCCTGTGTAATGACCTCTGGGTCTGCAGCAGGATTTATGTACAGGTATTTCTGAGAATACGGTACTCTGTAGTACCTGTCAAGTTTACTGGGAGCAGGAGGGTGGGCATCAGGAGCCAAGCTGAATTCATGGAAAACATCATCCACCACTTCTACAATAGGGGGGGGGGATGGTCAGGGGTCTGTGTTGGGGCAAGTCCAGAAACTATCCAAGTCTTTTCTTAGACTGTGGGAAGTCCTGAGATTCCCATTGGAAATGTTCCCCGAGGGAGTGAAGGGTTTCCCCAAAGGAAAGGTCCTCTGGAGAGGATGCAGAAGGGATGGATTCCTCTTCATCTGAATCCTCATAAGCAGTTAACGGATGCTGCTCCTGTTCAAAAACTGAATAATCAGATTCCTCAGAATCCTGTTCTGTCAATTTCTGGAGAAGGGTGCCTTTTCCTTTCAGAAGAGGTGGCCGGACTACACCAGATAAGGGAGATGAGATCCTCCGCCATTTTAAGCATTTGTGCTTGGCATGGTGGAGCAGTAGCAATATGGTGGCTCAAAGCAGATTTCCTGGGAGTGGCCTAGCTTCTAGGCCTGAGAGAATCTCTCAGTCTGAGAGAAACGGTAGTCGGATGCAAAGTCGTTTTGTCTAGAATCGGTACTGCGAAAGGCCTCCTCGGAAGCCGGTGCCTGTGTCACGGTTCCAGACCCAATGGAGGCAGAAACAGCCAAAGGCTCGGAAGACAAAGAAGATTTCTGCGGCACAGCAGACTCAGAAAGGGTTGTGGTAGAGGCCTGCGTCGACATCGAATTGGGCATTAGGGGCTGTGAAAGCGCCTCACTGAATTCCGGAGAACTGATGACCTGTCTAGCGGTGGCGTTGTCGGAAGGCTTTGCCTTGTATGGTCTGTATCTATTTTTATCTCTACGTTTTTTCAGAATGTCCACAGACTGTTAGCTGATGGACTCCATATCGGAATGCGAAGACAGAACACGAAAATGACTGTCTACAAAAAGAGCTCTACTGTGAATGGTTCTCGCATTAAAGAGGGCACAGAACTGGCAATGGGGGACGTCGTGGTCTGGGCCTAAACAAGTGATGCAGTAAGAATGGAAGTTTCGGGTGTGGGATCTGCTTTCCACAGGCGAGACAATTGTTAACTTTTTTGGACATCGGTTAGTGCAAGAAAAAAGGTTCCTCAACAGGGTACATAGCTTTAGACATTTTCAGCTGAAATTCAATTTCTGGAAGCGACCGACCGGCACTCATGCAAACTGCTTCTGTTACGGGCTCCACAGCAAGAAAGACTGATGTAATGATGCTGACTGCCTTGCTTTATAGCACTGACGACCTGACATCAGACTACAGGTGATGGCAGCAGATGCAAAAAAAACAGACTCTGGTATTCGGGCTGGCCGAGGGCTACCACAGCAGGGATAACCCACAGGTAATGGTTGCAACAGTGAAACAGGAAGAATATCTGTTTTATATGAATGGAGAGTCTGCTCCGCAGCAGTGGTATCCCCTGCGAGATGCACCTACATCTCCAAGCCATTCTGTTGATGCTGCATAACAGGTTTAGATCCTCTAATTAATCAGTTTAATTAATGACTGAGCCCTACATGGCTTGCATCCTAGGTTACTAGGAATTTACTACTCCACAGGTCTACAACCCCCCCTACCCCTTCAGTTCAGCTGCTGCTGGTTCCTAGGCAAAGGCAGGAAGCTTCAAGCACAAGTGCTTTTACTTACCAGGCTTTTGTGTCCCACAAAACTCTGCACTTCACCAGTTTCAGAACTGCACCCTGCTATTAAACAAATCCTAGAGCATCTACTTCAAATGGAATTTTGTACAGTTTTACGTATTTTATACCACTGTGTTTTGGATTCATTGTAACTTTAAAAAATGATGACAGACTCCTGTTTTTATACATGTTTATCTTATTTTAGAACTAAAAGTGCTTAGGCATGCAAATGATCAAGTATTATTTACTGGCCAAACACACACACATCATATAAACATAAAATTACTATGCAGATACACTGGGCACTTGGTCACTTGTAGCCTGCAGACGTCTTCGAGCTTCTGCTCTCTCTCCCCCTGCAGTGCAAGCACTTAAAACTCATTACATCCAAGTAACGCCTCCAGGTGCATCTGCACACGTACACACCGATGTCTCGCTCTCTCTGCCATCAGAAATGATTTAAGGGAAATGGCTTCCTGCATTTCCCCAGAAACATATGGTGTGGATAGAGCTGGAATGCTCCTGCACTTTGCATTACTTAATCTCTCTTCAAGTCAAACGCAGTTTCAGAAATGTGCCGTTAACTCCTCTGATGCTATAAGAATGAAACTGATTAGCATAAAGTGGACAATTAGTCCATTCAGAATGTGAATAAGTCTATAATTAGCCATCACGTTGTTCAAGAATTACTGTTTTTTATGTCAAAAGATTAAGAAAAACAAAGCACAACAAATTAATTTCATATTGTACATCTTTATCATCCTGCACACCTTCTGGGGGTTATTTCATGGTACATGTGATACAGAAAAATTACAAAACAACCAACCCACCTCCCTTACTAATAAATATAGGAGTAGCATTTGCCCCTATCAAGGTGAAGGGTCAGAATAAGTTCAGGAACATCAGCCAGGACTTCACAAATGCTATTACAGCTAAGAAGAATCAGGTCCATCTGTTTGAGTTTCAAACATAAAATGAATTGTATCATAAAAGCACCAAATTGATTAAAATAAAAATCGTCTGAATGTGCTGTAACAGCAATGCTTGAAGCTGTAACATGGGAACGTGGTGTTACTTTATTCTTCTGTTTGGACTGCTGGTAGTGGGGCACTTACAGTCACTGTTTTGTGTCAGGTAGCAGTACATAAGCTATGCTTCACATCCGAACAATCATTAATGAGAACATCCCAACTACCAGAAGGGAAACATTAAAGCAAAAAAAAAAAAAAATGAAGGGCTGGTTTCCAGAAAAACCTGAAACCATAAAACTGCCAGGTAGAGTAAGCTGATCACTGCTTCTGAAAAAATTTTGCTACGAAACAGGAATTCATTGCCTCTGACAGTACACTGCAGATGCTTGCATTCACATATATTTCTATGAATCATTGTTGATGACCTGAAGCACAGCAGACAAACAGCATTACAAACACTCAAGTGCACATTTTTGTAACTATAATGCTTTTCTCAAGGAGAAAATGTTTACTGTGTTAATGGCCTTTGGACACATTGATTAGTCTCACCCTATGTCAAGGATCAGCATTACACATCTTGTGCACCTCTCAATCTAACACACACAACCAACGTGCTGCCTGAATGCTATGGTACCTTAACAAATTCTCTGGAACACCAGGAACCACCACCTGCTACATGGATGTCAATTCTCACACATGACATGCAGAAACCTATTAGAAGAAAAGGCAGGGGGACAGTTACCCCCACATCCTTATCCTTCTTAGTCCATTCAAATTAAGTTCTTCGTTTCAACCTCTGCACGTCAGTTTGCACACTGCAGCTGCAATTTAATGTTTACAACACTCAAGGCAAAATTCAAGACATTTAATTGTAGGAGCCAGAAACAACAAACACTTGTGTTAAAACTGTGGCACTAGAAGTCTGACAGATACTTAATGGGGTGAGGCTGCTGCCTGCAAAAGTTGATTACAAAATCATGACGACTATGCACACCAGAAGCTGCGACACTCCCCAGTTGCTTGTACATTCCAAATGCTTCCCTAAGAAAACTTCTCCCTTCACTTCTTCTACTACTGGTACACCATGATGCAGGAAAAAATGAAGGCATCCATCTTGCAGCTTGCCTACTGGGTTTTGTTTTTATGTAGAGAGGGAGGCATACGTTTGGCTGCTACTGTAATTCATATTGGGAAAGCCCACACTATCATTGACTAATAACTTAATTACTTCCTTGTACCCACAGTACCATACAGCTAGAAAAGCCCTTTATGTTTCTGAGCTGGGAAGTAGGTTTAAGGGTAGGAAGCTTATAAAAATGAAACCTTCTTCCTCTGTATGTGCATCCCCGCAACCTTCATACCACAGGGCTTTCCACCACAGCAGGCAGACCAAGCCCTGAACGACTTGATATCCATAGGATTGCCTGGTTCACACAGGGTAACGGGTCAGTAAGTACTTCAGTCTGCATCTCCCTTCCCAACCCGGAAGCAGTGTGTGGTAGCCACTATATGGTTTGGTTTAGGGGCGTTTTGTGACAGGGACATTTCCAGTGCTGAAGTTTTGTTCCCCTACCCAGCATCCCCTTCCTTAACAATGAAGTACAGGAAAATGTCCTTAGACATGTCACCAGTCCAACAAACAGAGTCTATCTTCCCCGATTGAAGCGTCAGTCTTCCTCAGAGTCAGAGTTCACAGACATCAAGGGATCAGCATGTAGAGAATAGTCTTTCTCTGAATCATCAAAATCCTGAGTCAAGTCCTCACCCTCCATTTCCACTTGCTCCAGTGCTTCCAGCTTCACACCCTGCATTGAGGAGCCTCCCGTTTCTGGAAATCCAGGGAGACCCACCCCAAGTCCAGACCGGAAGAACATCCTTGTGTCCAAGTGAGGAACAGTAGAACGGCGGAGTCCTGTAATGGGTAACATGGAGGCCATGCCACTGTGGTCCAATCCTGATGACTGCAGATTTGGTGGACAAGGATGACAGCTGCTTATATTTATGCTACCTAGTGCTAAACTGCTTGATACATCTGATAACACCTTTATGGGATCATTTTGACGCTTCTGTCCTTGTTTCTTGCATGCTTCTGTCCCAATTGGTCCCAATAAAATATGATTATACATGGAGTCAGGAAGCAAACCCTAAATTAAAATAAAAATATCAGATTACTTCTACCTTCTAAACCAACATGTGGAAACAAATCAAGCAGGCAGATGCCTGACTTCAGGTTTAACTCAGTATTTAAACACAACATATTCAAAACAAGTGCTACTGGTTAACAAAAAATAGTAAAGCACAAAAGCAAGGAATACATGTTCAGGTTAGTAACACTTGAAAGAATCTAGCAATGCTTTCAAAAGACAAAGAGCACAATTTCAGTTTGACAATCCTTTTGCACAGGAGGCACTGGCCGTTAAAGTAGATACTCAGATTATGTACATGTCTGCTGCTGTTACCACTTGTTCTTGGGTACTGGTGGGCCACTCAAATCCTATTCTGGACAAAAGTCCAATGAGCCAGTCTCTCAACCAATTATGAAATGTGACTCCCTAAAGTACTTGAAATGATAGAAGTCAGATGAAAACTGAATGTACATTTCAGAAGAGGTAAATTCTGATGCAGAGAACAAAGTGAACTGTGATAACTATTAACAAAAACTATAGACATTTAATTAAAAAATACTGAGACAGCAATATAGAGGATTACAACAGTGTCCAATCACAATCAGCCTTGTTATATGTTTGAGACATGGATGCCATGAACTTCAGCTGGAGAAGAAAGCACATTGATATGAGAGTTGACTCTTGCCAGCTACATAAAGAAGATGTAACGAATGAGTTATGATCGGAAAGATAATCATAATTCTTAGAATGAAGTTTTAGCTGCCCAGATATACCACGAGCTACAGAACAAAACAGTGTAAAAGTGTTTGATAGTTTTAAAAGCTGTGGAAAGTACAGTTGTGTAAAATCTTACTTGACAGTACATCTCCTCCTCTTCACTGCTGGAGTATTCCTGACTGAAGGGACCTTCTGCCAAGGATATCCCAACATCTAGCCAGTATACTAAAGCCTTTGGATTTTACAGGCACCACACAGATGCAAATCCTCAGAACTTAACTGACCCAGGAGGAACAAAATACCCCCAAGGACAATGTAGAATACAGACATCCAGAAGAAAAAAAGTTCAGAAGAGAAAGGAAACGATGGCCCCTCAGCTAGGAAAGTAAAAACATACAGGGAGAAGTGCCAGAATAAGAGAGGGGAAGGAGGGAGGGACAGACTACTGCAACGGAGAAGGACAAGAGAGGGGAAGGAGGGAGGGACAGACTACCGCAACAGAGAAGGACAAGAGAGGGGAGGGAGGGACAGACTACCGCAACAGAGAAGGACAAGAGAGGGGAAGGAGGGAGGGACAGACTACTGCAACAGAGAAGGACAAGAGAGGGGAAGGAGGGAGGGACAGACTACTGCAACAGAGAAGGACAAGAGAGGGGAAGGAGGGAGGGACAGACTACTGCAACAGAGAAGGACAAGAGAGGGGAAGGAGGGAGGGACAGACTACTGCAACAGAGAAGGACAAGAGAGGGGAAGGAGGGAGGGACAGACTACCGCAACAGAGAAGGACAAGAGAGGGGAAGGAGGGAGGGACAGACTACCGCAACAGAGAAGGACAAGACAGGGGAAGGAGGGACAGACTACCGCAACAGAGAAGGACAAGAGAGGGGAAGGAGGGAGGGACAGACTACCGCAACAGAGAAGGACAAGAGAGGGGAGGGAGGGACAGACTACCGCAACAGAGAAGGACAAGAGAGGGGAAGGAGGGAGGGACAGACTACCGCAACAGAGAAGGACAAGAGAGGGGAAGGAGGGAGGGACAGACTACCGCAACGGAGGAGGACAAGAGAGGGAAGGAGGGAGGGACAGACTACTGCAACAGAGAAGGACAAGAGGGGGGCAGGAGGGAGGGACAGATGATTGCAACAGAGAAGGACAAGAGGGGGGAAGGAGGGAGGGACAGACTACTGCAACAGAGAAGGACAAGAGGGGGAAGGAGGGAGGGACAGACTACTGCAACAGAGAAGGACAAGAGGGGGGAAGGAGGGAGGGACAGATGATTGCAACAGAGAAGGACAAGACAGGGAAAGGAGGGAGGGACAGACTACTGCAACAGAGAAGGACAAGAGGGGGAAGGAGGGAGGGACAGGCTACTGCAACAGAGAAGGACAAGACAGGGGAAGGAGGGAGGGACAGGCTACTGCAACAGAGAGGGACAAGACAGGGGAAGGAGGGAGGGACAGACTACTGCAACAGAGAGGGACAAGAGAGGGGAAGGAGGGAGGGACAGACTACTGCAACAGAGAAGGACAAGACAGGGGAAGGAGGGAGGGACAGACTACTGCAACAGAGAAGGACAAGAGAGGGGAAGGAGGGAGGACAGACTACTGCAACAGAGAAGGACAAGAGAGGGAAGGAGGGAGGACAGACTACTGCAACAGAGAAGGACAAGAGAGGGGAAGGAGGGAGGGACAGACTACTGCAACAGAGAAGGACAAGAGAGGGGAAGGAGGGAGGGACAGACTACTGCAACAGAGAAGGACAAGAGAGGGGAAGGAGGGAGGGACAGACTACTGCAACAGAGAAGGACAAGAGAGGGGAAGGAGGGAGGGACAGACTACTGCAACAGAGAAGGACAAGAGAGGGGAAGGAGGGAGGGAGGGACAGACTACTGCAACAGGGAAGGACAAGAGAGGGGAAGGAGGGAGGGACAGACTACTGCAACAGAGAAGGACAAGAGAGGGAAGGAGGGAGGCACAGACGACCGCAACAGAGAAGGACAAGAGAGGGGAAGGAGGGAGGGACAGACTACTGCAACAGAGAAGGACAAGAGAGGGGAAGGAGGGAGGGACAGACTACTGCAACAGAGAAGGACAAGAGGGGGAAGGAGGGAGGGACAGACTACTGCAACAGAGAAGGACAAGAGAGGGAAGGAGGAGGGACAGACTACTGCAACAGAGAAGGACAAGAGAGGGGAAGGAGGGAGGGACAGACTACCGCAACAGAGAAGGACAAGAGAGGGGAAGGAGGGAGGGACAGACTACCGCAACAGAGAAGGACAAGAGAGGGGAAGGAGGGAGGGACAGACTACCGCAACGGAGGAGGACAAGAGAGGGAAGGAGGGAGGGACAGACTACCGCAACGGAGAAGGACAAGACAGGGGAAGGAGGGAGGGACAGACTACCGCAACAGAGAAGGACAAGAGAGGGGAAGGAGGGGGGGACAGACTACAGCAACAGAGAAGGACAAGAAAGGGAAAGGAGGGAGGGACAGACTACAGCAACAGAGAAGGACAAGAGAGGGAAGGAGGGAGGACAGACTACTGCAACAGAGAAGGACAAGAGAGGGGAAGGAGGGAGGGACAGACTACTGCAACAGAGAGAAGGACAAGAGAGGGAAGGGAGGGACAGACTACCGCAACAGAGAAGGACAAGAGAGGGGAAGGAGGGAGGGACAGACTACCGCAACAGAGAAGGACAAGAGAGGGGAAGGAGGGAGGGACAGACTACTGCAACAGAGAAGGACAAGAGAGGGGAAGGAGGGACAGACTACTGCAACAGAGAAGGACAAGAGAGGGAAGGAGGGAGGGACAGACTACTGCAACAGAGAAGGACAAGAGAGGGAAGGAGGGAGGGACAGACTACTGCAACAGAGAAGGACAAGAGAGGGAAGGAGGGAGGGACAGACTACTGCAACAGAGAAGGACAAGAGAGGGGAAGGAGGGAGGGACAGACTACTGCAACAGAGAAGGACAAGAGAGGGGAAGGAGGGAGGGACAGACTACCGCAACAGAGAAGGACAAGAGAGGGGAAGGAGGGAGGGACAGACTACCGCAACAGAGAAGGACAAGAGGGGGAAGGAGGGAGGGACAGACTACTGCAACAGAGAAGGACAAGACAGGGGAAGGAGGGAGGGACAGACTACTGCAACAGAGAAGGACAAGACAGGGGAAGGAGGGAGGGACAGACTACTGCAACAGAGAAGGACAAGACAGGGGAAGGAGGGAGGGACAGACTACTGCAACAGAGAAGGACAAGACAGGGGAAGGAGGGAGGGACAGACTACTGCAACAGAGAAGGACAAGACAGGGGAAGGAGGGAGGGACAGACTACTGCAACAGAGAAGGACAAGACAGGGAAGGAGGAGGGACAGACTACTGCAACAGAGAAGGACAAGAGAAGGGAAGGAGGGAGGGACAGACTACTGCAACAGAGAAGGACAAGACAGGGGAAGGAGGGAGGGACAGACTACTGCAACAGAGAAGGACAAGAGAGGGGAAGGAGGGAGGGACAGACTACTGCAACAGAGAAGGACAAGACAGGGGAAGGAGGGAGGGACAGACTACTGCAACAGAGAAGGACAAGACAGGGGAAGGAGGGAGGGACAGACTACTGCAACAGAGAAGGACAAGAGAGGGGAAGGAGGGAGGGAGAGACTACTGCAACAGAGAACAGAGAAGGACAAGACAGGGGAAGGAGGGAGGGACAGACTACTGCAACAGAGAAGGACAAGAGAGGGGAAGGAGGGAGGGACAGACTACTGCAACAGAGAAGGACAAGACAGGGGAAGGAGGGAGGGACAGACTACTGCAACAGAGAAGGACAAGAGGGGGAAGGAGGGAGGGACAGACTACTGCAACAGAGAAGGACAAGAGAGGGGAAGGAGGGAGGGACAGACTACTGCAACAGAGAAGGACAAGAGGGGGGAAGGAGGGAGGGACAGACTACTGCAACAGAGAAGGACAAGAGGGGGGAAGGAGGGAGGGACAGATGATTGCAACAGAGAAGGACATCTATTTTAATCAACTGTACGATGTCCTTCCATATCACTGCTGCAGCATTCTTCACTGAAGGGAAGAGTACAAGAGGCACAAGGAACACCAAGGAGGAAGGCACTTAAGAGCCCCCTACAAACCATTCCAGAATAGCTCTGGCCTGGCCCTGGAAACAGCTGCCAATTTACAATGCATAGTAAAAGTATGAACACAGGACCAAGTAGCAGCTTAAATGATGGAACTGGTGCAGAAACCCCTGAAAAGGGCACCAGAAGAGGCCACCACCCTACTAGAAAGTGCCTTTACAGACAAAGAAAGACATTTGCAATGAAAGGAAAAACAAAAGGAAATAGCCTTAGAGATCCAGGAGGAGGATGTTTGCTTGGAAAAAGGAAAACCCAAAGTCATGGGATAAAACGAAACAAAAAGTAGCTCAAATATGTGAATACCTTTTGTTTTATCCAAATAAAATTTATTTATTTTATTTTACATTTGTTAACCGGGGGTGTCTGACTGAGCCGAAAAGGCCCTTTTTCAGCAGAGGCCCGGGGAGAAAACCTCCACAAAGAAAAATTACAGATACATTTAGTTAGGCATGATCAGTATACACAAAAATTACAAAAGACATGTTTTTACAGTGGTATGCGGCACATCAACAGTTACAGTGGAGAGAACAAACAAAAAAATATTAATTTAAAAATAAAGGTAATTAATAGATTTGTGGTGTACAGCTGAAATTTGGAACATAGGTAGAATACATACATAGTACACAGGTACAGTACATACATTGCAGATTAACCAGTGTTTGTGAGTAAGACTGAAAACTATTATCAAGTACTCTAGATTTAGTATGTATACCTTATCCACTTTCACTAGCCTGGGGAGCAATCATGGCACTGCAAACTTTGTTTGAGATGTTGCCTGATGAGGTCTTTAAAGGAGGCTTTGGATGATGTGTTTTGAATGCTATTAGGGAGATAGTTCCATTTTTTAGCCACTGAACTACTACATAGTGCATCTCCAAAGCTATTGTAGCTGTTGGTGACTTCTAGAAGTAGTTTGCTTGATGATCTAAGAGGCCTTTTGGCTGAGTGATGTTGTACTAGGTTTTTGAGGGAAGGACACTTATTGGGGAGGTAATAAAATGACAGAGGCAGAGCTGATTGTAAGTTAGGAGGGTGGGCAGTTCAAGCCAGTGTAGCTGTCTCAAAGCAGTACAGTGATGAGTTCTATATGAGCAATTTGCAGCAAAGTGGGCAATTCTGTTATAGCAGGCTTCCATTTTGCTTAGTTCACTTTTGTTGAGATTAGTCAGAATGGGAGATGCATAGAGTAGGGTGGATAGAAGTTGGGAGTGAGCAATGGCTGATCCTGTGTTGTTGGTAAGAAATGGTTTGATACGGTAGAGTGATCCCAGTTTGGCATGTACTTTTTTAATAGTTAAGTTGAGATGACGATCAGATTTTAGGTGGGAGTCTATTGTTGTTCCCAATAGCTTAGCCTGTGGCACTGGAGCAACTGGAGTAGCATTTGTGGAGTAGATAGTGAATTGACTGTTATCAGTGTTTTTGTTAGAACTGGTTACAATCATAAGCTGAGTTTTCTTTGGATTGAGGATAAGTTGGGCTTTGGTAAGGTAGTTTTCAACGTCAGAGAATGCTAGTTGAGTTGTTTGCAGGAGGGTGGGAATGTTTTGTGCAGCACAGATTAAGGTAGTGTCATCTGCATAATGAATGATAGATGCATGTTGTGTGGAGGTATGGAGGTCATTTGTGAAGACTGTGAATAGTAGTGGTCCTAAGATAAAAATATGTGGGACTCCTATAGTTATGGGCAGCTGAGGAGAGAGAGAATTTTCCCATTTCACAGCTTGGTACCTGTCAGTTAAGTAGCTTTGGAACCAGGTAAGAGTGGAATTTGATAGGTGATATTGGTTTAGTTTGTTTAGTAGGATTTGGTGTCAGACTGTGTCAAATGCTTTGGACATATCCAAAAAAAGAGTTGACACCTGTAGGCCTTCATTTTTGAGACGGTTTACTGTGTCTAGGAAGCAGAGGAGGGCTGTAGTGGTACTATGCGCAGGTCTGAAACCATGCTGAGTAGGTGACAGGATGTTGCTGTCTAGGAGATAGTTTAGCATCTGGGTATGGATGCATTTTTCTAGGATTTTGGCCAGGGGAGAGAGTAAAGCAATGGGTCTTGTAGTTATTAAGTTCAGTGGAGGTCCCGCCTTTATGTATGGGTGTAACATAGGATATTTTCCAGAGTTTGGGCACATAGTTTTCAAAAAATGATCTGTTTATGAGAGTGGAAACTGGGATAGCAATAGTATCTGCTGTGAGTTTTAAGAAATAGCTGGGAAGTAGGTCGGCTGCTGTGAATGAGGTTTTCAGTTTGGAGAGCATGCTTTTGATTGAAGTGGTGGAAACTGTTTTGAGGGTAAAGCTTGTATTAGTGTTATTTGTGTTGGGGGGGATAGTGAGAAAGGAGGTATGTTGATCCAAGGTGTGGAGAATTTTCTCACTAGCAGACTGCAGAGAAGGAAAAAGAAGAATGCTGAAAAACTGATTAAGGGACAACTCGTTAACCAGCACTGGCATAAACGGAGGATTAGTATGAAAAGACAACCTGCCTGAGAAAAATTTAAGGAAGGGACAACTCATTCACCACCATTGGCATAAACGGAGGATTAGTATGAAAAGACAACCTGTCTCTGAGAAAAATTAAAGGAAGGGGCAACTCGATAACCACAACTGGCATAAACGGAGGATTAGTTTGCGGAGACAGCCTGTCTCTTGTGAAAAATTGAAGGAAGGGACAACTCATTCCCCACGACTGGCAAGAACGGAGGATTGGTATGAAGAGACAACCTGCCTGAGAAAAATTTAAGGAAGGGACAACTCATTCACCACCACTGGCATAAACGGAGGATTATATGAAGAGACAACCTGTCTCTACGAAAAATTAAAGGAAGGGACATGTCATTCACCACCACTGGCATAAACGGAGGATTAGTATGAAGAGACAACATGTCTGTGAAAAATTAAAGGAAAGGACAACTCATTTACAACCACTGGCATAAATGGAGGTTTAGTATGAAGAGGCAACCTGTCTCTGTGAAAAATTAAAGGAACAGACAACTCATTCACCACCACTGGCACAAAAGGAGGATTAGTATGAAGAGACACCCTGTCTCTGTAAAAAATTAAAAGAAGGGACAACTCATTCACCACCACTGGCATAAACGGAGGATTATATGAAGAGACAACCTGTCTCTACGAAAAATTAAAGGAAGAGAGAACTCATTCTCAACCAGTGGCATAAAAGAATTAGTATGAAGAGATAACCTGTCTGTGAAAAATTAAAGGAAAGGACAACTCATTCACTACCACTGCATAAAAGGATTAGTATGAGGAGACAACCTGTCTCTGTGAAAAATTAAAGGAAGCGACAACTCGTTAACCACCACTGGCATAAACGGAGGATTAGTATGAAAAGACACCCTGTCTCTGCGAAAAATTAAAGGAACAGACAACTCATTCACCACCACTGGCATAAAAGGAGGATTAGTATGAAGAGACAACCTGCCTGAGAAAAATTTAAGGAAGCGACAACTCATTCACCACCACTGGCATAAAAGGAGGATTAGTATGAAAAGACAACCTGTGTGTGAAAAATTAAAGGAAAGGACAACTCATTCACTACCACTGCATAAAAGGATTAGTATGAGGAGACAACCTGTCTCTGTGAAAAATTAAAGGAAGCGACAACTCGTTAACCACCACTGGCATAAACGGAGGATTAGTATGAAAAGACACCCTGTCTCTGCGAAAAATTAAAGAAACAGACAACTCATTCACCACCACTGGCATAAAAGGAGGATTAGTATGAAGAGACAAGCTGTCTCTGTGAAAAATTAAAGGAAGGGACATGTCATTCACCACCACTGGCATAAACAGAGGATTAGTATGAAGAGACAACCTGTCTCTGTGAAAAATTAAAGGAAGGGACATGTCATTCACCACCACTGGCATAAACAGAGGATTAGTATGAAGAGACAACCTGTCTCTGTGAAAAATTAAAGGAAGAGAAATGGCCGTAAGAGCCTCAAGTTCAGACACACTCTTGGCCAAAGTGCCAACAGCAGAACAGTCTTCCAAGTACACATTTGCAAGGAAGCCATACTAGCAGGTTCAAAAGGAAACGGGGACAATTTTTATGAGAACAAGATGGAGGTCCCAAGGAGGAGGAATAGACCTTCTTGGGGGAATGATATGAAGGATGCCTTTCAGAAACTACTTGACCTCAAACAGAGAGGCCAAATGAGGGTTCAAGGACAGACAAGCAGAGACACGAGGACAGGTGAGCTTTAACTAAAGAATATGCCAAGTCAGCATGAAGCAGATCACACAAATAAGAGAGAGAACCAGAGTAACCCCTACTGAGAAGGGATCACGATGGTGAAATAGGCAGCAATCAGAAAATGTTTTCCATTTAGACATATTTGATTTTCTGGTAGTGGGTTCATTGGCCTTCTGCAGATCCCAAAGCATGTCCTCAGAAAAGAGATGCCTAAAAGGGATTAAAACCCTATCATCCACGAAAGGGATGACTGCAATTAGGGATACAGACAGTAGGCAAGAAGAGGTTGGAATTTATTGGAGAAAACTGGCAAAAAGAAATAATTAGACAGGGAAAGGTAACAGAATGGGAAGAGGCCAATAATTTATTCGGACTGCAGGCTAGATTGCCTTCCCTGTTTACTTATTTCACATTGTTGACAGGGAAGGTCCCACTGGACAGAGCCCATTTGCAGTGGAGGCTCGGGGAGAAAAGCTCCACAAAAAGTGGCAGTACATACAACATTAGTAACAATAAATACAGCATGACTATATACAACATAAGTTACAGTAGATACACCAAGTGTAACAGTATATACAACATTAGTAACAGTAACTCTCCAGGACTGATATCAGAGTATAGGCAAAGAGAAAGAAAGTGCGGGCCCTAAATGAAACACCAGCAGTGGTAGAGTTTTTAGCTGAATCTAGAACAGAAACTGCTGTTAAAAAAGGAATAATTAGTACAGCATATAAAACATTGCATGACAACTATAAGAATCAATCAGAGCAGGTTAGAAAGTACTGGGAGGAGAGACTGGATAAGCAATTCACAAAGAAACAATGGAGAGATACATGTATGTCTCCCAAATATGGAAAAAAGTCTACAAGATTTAGGATTTTTGCCTGGAAATGTTTACACAGATATTTTTATACCCCATGTACACTCCAAAGAATTTTTCCTCAGGTAGACAGCAAATGTTGGAGGTGTGATGGGGAAGAAAGAGGTAACTGGGAACATATTTTCTGGGAGTATAATGAGTTGGCAGACTTTAAAATTTCCCTACAGACTACTCTATCAGAAATACTGGGTGAGAAAATTTGTATGGCTAAGGAAATTATTTTTTAAGCTAGGATACAGAATCAGAATTGCCTACACATAGTATGGCCTTGCTGAGTCTAATTATGATGTCTGCCAAAAAAGCAATTGCTAGGACATGGAAATCAAAGTCTAAATCAGCTGTATTAGAAATAGTGAGTATAGTAACAGAGATAAACCCACTGAAAATGGCACCTTTAGAAAAGGGTGGGAGCAAATCACATAGGAAAATGGGAAACTGTCAGAACAACACATGCAGGCAATGAACGAGATTTACAAGAAGGCAGGATTTGAATCAGCCATGTAATATTTGACTGACAGTGACTGGATACGTTATAAGTGATGTATAAAGTTTGTAACTAAACTTATGTCAATAGGGTTTCTTATTTTCATTTATGTAACTTGTACTGTATGATTGCCTATGTCATAAGTTATAATTCAGTTAAAAAAATCTATCCCCCACAGCATCATTTGAAGAGTGGACATGTGAGGATGGATAAGGGATCCCTTGTCTTGCGTGAGAAGCTCCATCTGGTGAGGTAACTTGTGGTGATTATCCTTGCCCAAATGAAAAAGATGGGGAAAACCAGTGTTGTCTCGGCCAAAAGGGAGTCATTAGCAAAATGTTGGGAAGAGTCCTGCTTGATGTTGTGCAGAACTCTTGGCAGCAGAGTAAGGGAAGGAAAGGCGTACAGAAACATTCCCTTGCAAGGAAAAGACAGGGCATCAACTTTCCAACCCAGACGCCTTGGAACTCTCAAACACAATACAAGAAGTGGTATCAACTTTCCAACCCAGACGCCTTGGAACTCTCAAACACAATACAAGAAGTGGTATCAACTTTCCAACCCACACGCCTTGGAACTCTCAAACAGAATATAAGAGGAGGTCTGTTCAGAGGGGAGCCAAAAAGATCTACCTGAGGAATACCTCACCAATGAACTATATCCACAAACATGTCTGTGAAGCATCCATTCATGAGCTTGTATTCTGGAGCTGTTCAGAGAGGCTGCCACTAAACTGGGCTCTGATGGAATGTAAACTGCCTGGAGAGTCACCTGATAACCAGATCCCTGGTCTGAAGACCCAGCCTGCAAAGGAAACAAGACCTCATATCCAGTCCCCCCCATACTTGTTGATATACCCATCATGGTGGTATTGTCTATAAAGATTTTCAGGGTGCAAAAGGAAATGAAAAGCCTGTAGAGCTTGAAGCAGAGCCTTCATCTCTTTTAATGCTGATATGATTTGACCTCTGAAGAGACCAGAGACGCTGAACTTTCGGAGGGCCACAAGAAGCACCCCACCTCAGGTATGAAGCGTCCATGAACAGTTCTTCAGAAAGAATTGGAGGTTGAAAGGGCAGTCCCAGATTGAGAGAAATTTGCTGAATCCACCAATGAAGCTCAAGTTTGAGAAAAGGAAGCAAAGGAACAGGGAACTCCAAGGGGTGGCAATGTTGAGGCCACACCAATTCGAAGTACCACCAAAGTTTCCTCATATGGAGCCTGGCAAGTGTAAGCATGGGAATGGTAGAGGCCATAAACTCCAGAATCCTGAGAAATTCCTTGGCTGTGAGACAGCACAGTGGAAGAGACTAGATGAAGGGTGTCAGAGACAAAAACTTGGGAGCAGGAAGAGAGACTAATACAGGAAGGTCTGAATTTTGTAGCCTCGAAAATATGATCCTGGGAGAGTGGTGGTAACTTCTTGAGATTGACATTGAACCCTGGATTTTGTAAAAGAGAAGCAGTAAAATGAAGATCTTGTAGGAGAAACAACCTGAGTAAGCAGGTCATCCGGATAAGGGAACATCTGTACCCTCATCACTCAGAAAAGGGAACATCTGCACCCTCATCACCAGGGAAAGGGAACATCTGCACCCTCATCACCCAGGAAAGGGAACATCTGCACCCTCATCACCCGGATAAGGGAACATCTGTACCCTCATCATCCGTATAAGGGACCATCTGTACCCTCATCATCCGGATAAGGGACCATCTGTACCCTCATCATCCGGATAAGGGGACATCTGTACCCTCAAAGCCTGCAAAAGGCAAGGACATGAGTGAGGCATTTGGTGAATGGCCTTTCTGCTTCCAAAAGGGTTAAGGGCAAAGCAGAGAAATGAAAATGAGAGGAAAAAACAGAAGTGTACACATTTCCTGAATAGACAGTGAATTGGGATGTGAAGATAGGCATCCTTGAGGTCTAGAGAGACCAAGAAGGCCCGTGGGGAGAAGAAGGAACAAAATCTGAAGAGATAACATCCTGAAAGAAGGGACCTTATGAAAAATATTCAGGAGATAGAGGTTCACAATTGTCTCCAAGTCCCCTCCTTCCAAGGATCCAAAAACATCTTGGAATAAAAACCGCTTCCTACTTGGGTGGGTAGAACAGGCTGAATGACGCCCTGATCCAAAAGGGAGTGCAAAACACCTGGGAAAAGAGACAACTGCTCTGGAGGAGGCTGAGGAAAGCCTGAAAACGGAGGAAGCAATTTACATATAATGAAATACCCTTGACAAATAAATAGCACCCAAGAGTCTGAGGTGATCTGTTGCCAATTTGGGACAGACAAAGGGACTTGGCAAAGGGTACGGGGAAGCAAAATGCCAAGAAGAAACAGGCTTGTTCTGAAAGGAAGTCTTCTGAGAAGATGGGGTCTGAGTGGACTTAGCAGAAGGAATACACCTGGACCTCTTTTTACCTTTGGGAGGTGGATGAGTCTGCCTACAAAGACAGACTTAGAATGGCAATTCCTCTGAATTTTCTGGATAGAGGAGGATAAAATATACTTGAGTTCCTGCATGGCCTTACTTTTTTAAGTCCCTCCAGGATAAGGGTAAGTTTGTATGCTTGTAAACGTAGAAAAGCCCAAACATTTGGCTGGCCAGATGCTTTATTCCTTTACCATCACAAAACTTTTGAACTTGCTCCCCCCAACACTTAGATCCACCCGCTCAGTAACCCTCTTCAAGACATCTCTGAAACAACACCTCTCCTCATCTTGGCTGTGCACATGTGCTATCACCATATAACCTAACTTCAACCATCACAACTATTCTCACCCCCACTCTACTACTCTGGCATCCTCCTTTCACATCCAGCTGTCTTTTTACTCATGGCGCCTCTCCATCCTGTCTACTTCCCTCTTCTACTAACCCTCATTGTTCTACCATTGATCCCACCTGTCTACTTCCTTCTCTTCCTAACCGTTATAGACCTACCATTGAACCAGGTGAGACATTCAGGGACTCTCGCAGCCTACCTTAATATCATACCACCACTTATATCTGCAACAACGACTTTGCTGATTCCTGCAGCA
Source organism: Protopterus annectens (assembly GCF_019279795.1). NCBI lineage: Eukaryota > Metazoa > Chordata > Ceratodontiformes > Protopteridae > Protopterus > Protopterus annectens. The sequence continues at coordinate 854,424,033 of NC_056750.1, forward strand.
GGACTCATATAGCCTATTGCTCAGCTATTACACCTCCTAAACGTGTGAAAACTTTAAGTACCTAATCTCTTAATTCCTATATCTGCTTTGCACCCACTGCATGAAGTGTCCTATATACATTTTGCTAGCTGAAAACTACACAAATGGAAAGTTCTCATGTATATACTATGTATTGCTTGTATAATTTCTTTGATTTGAGAACGATTACTTGTGTATTGTTTTATTCACTAATTGTATAAGCTGCCAATATATACTAAATGTCTTTATTAATGTCAATTCTGTATTGTATGTGAAATGTCTTATATGTGGAGCTTTTCTGCCTGGGACTCCACTGAAAATGGGCACTTCTGGCCCAGCTGGACCATCCTGGTAAAGAAATGTAAATAAATAAATAAACTAAATAAATAAAGGCAAGCAGCAGCTGTCCCAAAAACATTATTACCCAAAAGATTGGCATTAAATATCACCACACAAGGCCTGAAGACAAAGCCAAGAAGAAACAAAAGCAGCAGCCCTGGAACAAGCATAGCAGTATAATAACTGCATTTCATGTAACGATGAGAGATCCGGGAAGTGACCCAAGCAGGGAAAGAGCTGAAGCTTTCCCAGCTGAATCAGGCAGATCAGACTCATAACTGCATTTCATGTAATGATGAGAGATCTGGGAAGTGACCCAAGCAGGGAAAGAGCTGAAGCTTTCCCAGCTGAATCAGGCAGATCAGACTCAACCTTAGCTACCTGAGAAAGGAGAGCCAAGATGCACCTGGCCAGGTAGGTCTGGTAATTAACAGACTGAAATGACAAGTAGGCAGCAGTACATACTTTTTCCCCAGCCTTTCAATAGCTCTACTATCCTTATTAAAAGGAAAGCACTTAGAAGAAGCCTTATCAATTGAGACAAACCACATAAGGGTCAGCAGGACATTTAAACAAGAACTTGGGAGTCCTTAGGCACCTTATAGAACCTGTCAAGTTTTTTAGGTTCATAGGTAGGTACTAGGCTATTGGCCCTAGGGCCTAGATAAGACTAGCCAAACTGTACCCTGGCTTTTGTCACCCAAAAAAATTATTTTCCTGTGCCCCTGTCAAGCAGAGCCACAGAAGTGATCCTCGGGTTGAATTTCCTATCTCCCATCTAATCATCAAGATTTTTCTTGACGAGTGCTAATGAGGAGCTTTGTTTGATATAGATATGTAGTTTGTTCCAGAGTATGGGAAGTCTATGGGACAGGAATCTATCCCTCCAGAATGTTCTGTTTATTGTGGTGAAAATGTTTAGGTCCCTAGAGCGTGTAGCTCGAAGGGATTGGGATTTCTTTAAGTAGAGCATGTCCAACAGCTCTGGGTTTGACATAGCTTTGTATGTTAGGCAGAGATCGCCTCTGAGTAGGTGATATGCAACAGAGTAAAGCTGGAGTTTTTTGAGGCGGTCTGCGTAGGGCATCTGTTTGAGGCCGGTAATCCTCTTTGTGAGGTATTTCTGCGGCCTTTCCAGTTGTTGTAGATGTCTTGTGAGGTACATACCAAAAGGAACATTGTACTCTATAATGGGTCTAATGAGTGATGAGTAGAGGGGAACAATGACCTCTTTTTTCCTGGATGAGAAACCTTTTGTGATGAGGTGTGCCATGTAGAAGGATTTCCTGACTACTGTGGCAATGTGATTATCAAAGGAGAGACTACTTGTTCAACTGTGTCCCAAGGTCTCATCACACTTGCGGTGTTAAGTAGACTACCACCTATGGGGTAGTTCATGGCAACAAAGTTTTTACCAAAAGGGATGACAATGCACTTTTTGGCATTAAGCTTGAGGCCATGGCTTTGACACCAGGCATCTGTCTCTCAGTGAGGCCCTTTTGTAGGATGTCCACATCATTAGGAGTTTTGTTTATGGCTCCTAGTTTGCAGTCATCTGCGAACTTTGTTAGCCAAAGACCTTCTGTGTTAGCCTGTACTTCAGAGAAGTAGATACCAAACAGGAGAGGACCTAGGACTGAACCCTGTGATACTCCACTTGTCACTGGTCTGAAGTTGGATTTAGATTCTGCTACTTTCACAGTGTGGATTCTGTCAGTGAGCCAGTTGGCAACCCATCATGTGACATAGGGATTCATACCTAGTTTAGTGAGTTTATCTATAATTCCAGAGTGGGGGATGGTGTTGAAAGCCTTGGCGAGATCTAGACAGGCTGTGTGGACCAACTTACCCTCATCTATGGCTTTGGTGACTGCTTCAAAGAAGTCTATCAGGTTTAGGAGACATGATCTGCCTTTTACAAACCCGAACTGGGTAGGGTCCAGAGTTTCGAGATTACCAATGTCATTGTTTACAAGTTCCACGATGATACGTTCCATAGCCTTGCAGACCAGGCTCATCAGGCTAATGGGGTGGTAGTTCCCGGGGTCCGTGGTGGCTCCCCCTTTGTGGAGTGGGATAACCGTTGTGCGCCATTCAGTGGGCACAAAGCCTGAGGTGAGGCTATGATTGAACATGGTACTTAGGTGGGGTGCCAGTTCGTTCTGTAGTTCATGTAGAACGCAGCCTTGGATGTTGTCAGGTCCCATGGATGCTGTGTTCTTGGCTTTGGAGAGTGTTTTTTTTTTTTATCTGTGCAGCTGTGATTACAGGAACTTTGCATTAATCCAGTATACAGATGAGCCCTTTAGGGGGTGAGAGAGGGGTAAAGTTAGCATTGAACCTATCTGCCAGGATGTTGGCAATATCAGTTGGTTCTGTATATTTAGTGCCATTGTGCTGTAACTCAGAGCAAATCTGAGTGTTGCCATTGAGATTCTTGACATAGCTATAGAATGCTTTGTGGATGTCTTTACAATCAGTGGCGATTTTGTTTTCGTAACTAGCTTTGGAGGATTTTATGAGGGATCTCAGCTTCTTACGGAGGCTGACCACAGAGGTCCTCTAATCATGGGATTTTACTCGTTTTTGCAACAGTTTCTTTCTTCTGTTGTAGAGTTTGTTTATGGCAGCAGACCACCAGACTGGCTTCCTTTTTTTGAAGGATAGCATCTTGGTTCTACTAGGGATTGCATGATCCATGCACTCGTGTAAGTGCTTATAAAGTGCATTTGTATAGGATTCAGCAGTCGTACCTCTGTTGTCAGTCAGCATGGGTATCTTGAAGTTTGCCACTTTTGTCTTAAGAAGCGTGAAGTTGGCTTTGTAGAAATTTTTTACGGTGGTTTCCCTAATGGGGGGTGGGGGTGGGATGTGGATGTCTAGGGTGATTAGCTTGTGGTCAGATCTGACCATTGAGGAATTGACCTCTGGTGTGGAACACCAGTTGCCATGTTGGTAATGACTAGGTCTAGGATATTGCTGCCCCTGGTGGGGGTGTGGATAAGTTGATCCAAGGCGTTGGAATTTATGAATTCCAGAAAACGTTGAGCACAAGAGTTGGTACATGAGTAATTTTCCCAGTTAATGGTGGGGTAGTGTAAATCGCCCATTATTAGGGTGTTAGGTTGTACCCTAATATTTTCCAGTGTATCAAGAAATGAGGAGTGGGAATCCTGGGGCATGGTGGGGGGTCTGTAGCAAGCTACAATTTGGACTGTGGTCTTGCCCAGAGTTAGTTGCACTTGGATACTCTCGGATGCATTATGCTGAGCAACTAGCCTGGAAGTGTGGATATCCTTAAGGAATATGGACACGCATCTGCCTTTAGTGTTTCGGTCCAGGTTAGGTGACCGAAAAGTGTGGTATGAATTATAGCCTGGTAATGCAGGGGTGCTCTCTGGAGCCTTGAACCAGGTCTCTTGTCACTGCACAGATGTAGATGTTCTCCATTTTAAGGAGTGCCTCGAGTGAGTGCATTTTGAGGTTTAGACTTCTAGCATTAAGTAGCATTACCCTCAGATTTTGCTTAGGGGCCAGGAGTTTTGAGTCAGCGGTTACAGAAGCAGCAGACAAGGTGTCCAAACGTGCCACCAACACAAAGACCTGCAGATGGCTTATGAGACTATCTGTAGAAGCTCATAGTATTTCTTTTGTATGTCGGAGACCTAGAAGCAATGCCATTTAAAATGCTCTATCATATGAGCAATATTGTCCCCAAAGGGCAATTATTCCAAGGGGAATCTGGGCTCAAAGAATCCTCTTCCTCTAAACCAGAGTCCAGAGGAAAAAAGAATTTGAAAGGAATATGCAAGGGATTCCTCCCCAGAATCTAGATCTCTATTTGAGGAATCCAGTTTCATTGTCCTTTGAACAGGTGTGGAGGACCAGGGACTGATGCCCCTTGAGGAGGCTTCAAGGCCATCAAGGTGTTAAACCTACAGTAAAATCCTTCTACTCCCATTGGGGATCTTTAGCAATAGGGGTAATATGCTTGACCTTTTGCTTTTCTTAAGTGGGACATCTCTCCACCCTCGTCAACTAACTCTCTTGGTGAGATTCAATGATTGTAGTAGGAATCTCTTTTCCAGACTAAGATTTGAGGAATCCCCCTCAGCTTCTTGGAAATAATAAGCTGTGGTTCCCCCCTCAGTGTTCGGAGTAGACCTTTGAAAAGCCTCAGAGGACATGTGAAAATTCAGATCCATGCCACCCTCCAAGGGCGCTGTGGCAGAGGAATCAGACACAAGTACCAGACATTCTTCAGGGCTTTCACAAGCTTCTACAGATATGTCCAGTGGAGGCTGGACAGCAACCAAATCAGGCCTAGACTTTTTGGTTGTTTTCTTGGAAGACAGCTGTCCCTTGAGACAACAGGATTCTGCCACAGCACCCATAACCAACAACTTAAGACATTTGTTCTCGAGGTATAGGCAGAGGGAAGATAAATGACTTATGGAGGATCTTAGGAACACACACATAACAGATAGAGCATTGCATATGGTCGTATGAAGCACCTAGGCAAAAAAGACAGTGGCTGTGACAGTCTATTGGGAATCTGCCTCTCATACTGACATGTTTCCTTCTTGGATGACATGAACACAAGTAACAATAATACTGAGAAAAGAGGGAGAAGAAACCCCAATGGGGCACTTCTCTGAAGATGGCTTGGTAACCATCACAGCACAGGCATTCAGACTCATGGCAAAAGTTCTGAGTACATGCATCGGTACGTCACCTTTGTGCCCTATGCGGGTAGCATAAATGTGATGTATGGCACCTACAAAATCTGAAGCTTCTGGTATACTAGCGAGATGTTGGGCTATCCTTGGCAGGAAATGACTTTAGTGAAGAATACTGCAGCAGTGATATGGAAGGGCATCATTTAGTGCAGCCATGCAGATATGAAACAACAGCTTTAAAAGCTGTTAAGACACTTCACTCTGCCACCATTTGTGTGTGTGTGTGTGTGTGTGTGTGTGTGTGTGTGTGTGTGTGTGTGTGTGTGTGTGAGCTCACTTGCTCGTGTGTTGTGAACAAAGATTATTAAAACTTTTAAGGCTGTAAAAATGTTTTGGATGCTGTCCTGTGGTGGTCTGCACTAGCCAATGTATGTTTCATGCCCAAGACTACAACTTAAGCATGCTGAAAGCTGCATGCTTGTATCCACAATCAAACATAATCAGCATAATTTCTAAAGAAATCAAGAGCAGAAACAGGTAGCAAGGTTATTTTTTTCTACAACATAATTTAAGTCCCAAGAAGTGACCTGGTTTCTCCTGGGAAGTCTCAGCGTGTAGTCCCTTTTAGGAACTGTTTTAACTGGGGTGAGAAAAAATAGATGGGGTTATGGGAGAAACAGATATGGCAGAAGCATGCACCTTGATAATGGAATAAGAAAGGCCCCGGTGAAATAACCCAGAAAGATATTCCAACAACAGATTTATGTCTGCATGGTGAGGCATGATACTTTTGTTCTTGCACCATGAAGAAAACTTTCAATGTGGGTAACTATGACTTTCTGGTAGTAGACTTTCTTGTCTCTTTCAGGATAGATGACACTTCAATGGAGTATTCTGTTAGAATCCAATCTGGCATGCTGTTAGTTTGATTGTGGGCAGGGGAGGATATATGACAGACCCCTTTACTGGATGAATAGATCTATCATGGGTGGAAGAATGTAGCATCTCCCTACACTGAGAGTCATGAGAAGGGAAAATCAGAGCTGCTTTGTCCAGACAGGGTTGAGAAGTATCCTGCTCAGCCTGACGTCACTTTTCTCAATACCCTGGGTATCAGAGGTAACAAAGGAACGGCACACAGGAAGAGGTCTATCCATTACAAGGAGAAGGCATCCATCCTCCTTGTCCCTGTTTGTAGTTGTGCCTGCTTTGATGAGAGCCTAATAGATCGATATTTGGGTGCCCCACTGATGGATGAGGTCCAAGAAGACTGCTCTCTTCAGCATCTATTCGTTGGGTCCAGAAGGTCCCTGCTCAAAGAATCTGCTAAGGTGTTGTTCTGGCCCAGGATGTAGGATGCTATTAAGTGCCAGCTGCAATTCTTGTGCCAAAAGCCAAATCTTTAATGCCAGACTGTGCAGATGAGTAGGAATGAACTCCCCCCTTGCTTGTTTATGTATCAAATGACTGTGGTGGTGTTTGTCCATATCTGCAGTTCTTTTGGGGACAGTATGCTCTGAAAGGCTTTCATCACTAGAAACACTGCCAGCAACTCTTTCTTTTATGTGAAGTTTCCTTTGCTCTGGAGTACAGATACTCTGCCCCTTTGGGAGTCCTAAACGTGCTCCCCTCCTTTTGTGATGTTTCCTTTGTTCTGCGGTCCAGATACTCAGGCCTTTTGGGAGTCCTAAATGTGCTCTCCTCCTTTTATGTGATGTTTCCTTTGCTCTGGGCTCCAGACACTCTGCCCCTTTGGGAGTCCTAAGCAAGCTCCCTAGGCTACTTATGAACTGTCTGTGGTGATAGTCTTGCCTGTCTCTGGTAGACAGATTTGCCTCTGAACTCTGCATGATGGTATCTTTCCACCAAAGTAGCCCCTTTTTAATTAAGGGTAGAAGAAACATCAGGATTCCAGGGGTTGAGAATGTTGTTCCCAAGTGTTTTTAGGCACCACTGGAGTATCCTAATGTGTAGTTTTGCAAGGAGAATCATTAGAATGCAGGATGCCATGCATTCCAAAGTCCTTAGATATTTTCTTGTGGACAAGGGGAATCTTTAGAATGCAGGATGGCATGCATTCCGAGGCCCTTAGATATTCCCTTGTGGACAAGGGGAATCATTAGAATGCAGGATGCCATGTATTCCGAGGCCCTTAGATATTCCCTTGTGGACAAGGGGAATCATTAGAATGCAGGATGCCATGTATTCCGAGGCCCTTAGATATTCCCTTTTGGACAAGGGGAATCATTAGAATGCAGGATGCCATGTATCCCATGGCCCTTAGATATTCCCTTGTGGAGACTGTCTGCCTTGGCAGCAGCCTGTGCAGTTTGTCAAAAGGAAACCCTGTCTTGGGGTAGGAAGGCCTTTTGTTGCACTAAATTTATCAACGCACACACAAAGACAATTCTTGTCTGATGCTTACATTTGGACTTGCAGTGTTTGAGAGTGAGACCTATCTTCTGAAAGCAATCAATAGTAACTTGTACAGCTGTTTGAAGTTCCAGGCTGGACTGGGTGAGGTAGTCGTTCATGTAAGGGCAAATGTGCACCCCTAATGTTTTGCAATGCTCTTTAGCCTGCTAACACAAATCAAAGGCATCTCCTGTGCAATAGGAATGCAGTAGGCATCTTTCAGATCTAGTGTAACCATGTAGACTCTTAGAAAGATCATGGGCAACAGTTTTTGAAGGATTAACATTTGGAATACGTATGCATTTGTTTAACTTTGACAGGTTTAAGACTGGTCTCCAGGTGCCTTCCTTTCTTGGGACTAGAAAGCTCCTGAAGTAAAACTGTGTTGCTTCCTTCCCGACAGGGAGTAGCTGAATTGAGCCCTGTAGCAGGAGTTCTTGTAATTTGGCAAGATCATCTGGCTTGGTCTTTTGGGGGCTTTCCCTGACCTGAATGAAATAACCCTTTTCTATGATGTTTAGGACCCACTGACTGCTGGTGGTGAGTTTCCCCTGCAGAAGTAAACAAGAAAGCCTTTTTGCTAGAGGAGGGAGAAGGGATGGGTTTGGGGAGGGATCTTCTGTGCAGTTAGAGCTGCTTTCTGGGGGGAGGGTTCCCTCCAGCTATAAGGAGTTGCTCAGGTTGCCATCTTCTAGGCCATCTTTGTCTCGGATCATGGAGCCCTCCCCTTATCTTGCCTAGACCAAGGCTTAGACAGGTAATTCCTATAACATCTAGGTGCAGGAGACAAATCACAGATTTGATTTGATTCTTCATCTAGTGGGACATTCAGTTCAGCCTTTACTTGGGCAGAGTGTGGCTCATTCCTCAGCCAGGCATGTCTACAAGTGACAGAACCAGTAGCAACTGCTCTACACGATGCATCCAATGCATCGTGACTACATTTTAGAAAATGTCTCCATACCTGCATTGCTGCTCTAGCGCCTCCTGTATGCCTCTCTATAAGGCTTTGTTTGTAATACCTTCAGCCTTAGTAATGATTTGCTCCTTAAAATGTGAAATTGGTAATTGAGAGCCTTCAGAAAGGGTAGCAGATGCACATGTATTTTTGCCAAAGCTGTCTAGCAATTTACTTTATCACTAAGTAAGGGGTGTCTAACTGCACCCTTAGAGGGCACCTTTAGTGGATTCATCAGACACTACTGAAGGATCAGCTTGTGGATTTTTGTAGAGATGTTTGCCAATCTGGTTTCCTTGGGACAGGTGGTGAAGTGTCTTGGTACAGACAGATGCCAAAGACAACATCTAGCACTACATGAACTGCAGAAATAGCCACTGTTTTTTGGCAGATGGCGGACTTAGATGATGTCTGTAATAGGCTTCAGCCCAAGAGAATTCTTTGCTCTCCAAGTTAAAGTTCTCTTCGATCTTATGCAAGGAATCCCCAAAGGATAAATCCTTGTTGTGAGGTGCACAGGAGAGTATTCACTGAGTCAGAATCAGGGTAGGATTGAGGGGGGAGGTGTACAATTCTTACTTATCCTCAGATCTTGAGGAGTCTAATTCCTCCTAAAAGAAAACATCCCTTCTCTAACTGGGAGTAGAATGTGATACAAAAGAACTTGAGCAAGAGTGAGTGTATAAATACTTGGAAATTGATGGAAGGATCAGCAATAAAACATGAACAAATGTGAATAAAACTCAGTAAGAACACTTTAGAAGACTTAAATTAATCCTGAAAACATGAACATCCAGAAACAAGATCCAGGCTATAAACCAATTTGCTCTTCCTGTCCTAACTTACAGTTTTGGAGTGACTGACTGGCCCCAAAATGTGTTGATAGATTAGATATTAAAACAAGAAGGATGCTCCATGCTCACCAAATGATTTATAAAAATCAGTGTATACCACAATTATACATTGCCCATCGTGAAGGAGGGATGGGCCTCACTGAAATTGATTACATGTACAGATCTGCAATTGTGGGACTCCACACACATCTACTGACCTCACAAGATCCAAATGTAGTGAAAGTTTTGAAACATGAAGAGAATAAATTTAAGATGACTTCTCTGCTTAATTTAGCAGAAGCACATCAACATCAACCAGGAATGAAAATCAAACCAGAAGTAGATAAAAACCAGGCAGCAACTGAATGTGCCAAAAAAACAAAAGAAAGAATATAAGGTGAAGGACCAGATGAGATGGCAAGAAATGTGGAAAAAGCATAAATATAGTTGTAAGTATAAAAAACTTCTGGAAGAACCTTATGTTGATCAGGAATGAATGCAAGAATGGTTAAGGAGAGGTGAATTCAAACCAAGAGATGAAATTTTAATATTGGCAGCCCAAGATACTGGGTTCCGTACACGCTAGTTTACAAAGTCCATTTGCACATGTGGGAGAAACAGACAAATGTAGGTTTTGTAAAACCAAACTGTAAACAGTTACACGCCTTGCTGCTGGTTGCGACACACTAATGGCAGAAGGATTGTATACTGAAAGGCATAATAAAGTGGCGAGACTGTTGCACTGGGGATTGTGCAAACATAGGTTGGTACTGGGCTGTCTGCCCGAAGGCATATATTAGCCCAGCCACGTTGTGTGGTACCCCTTTAGTAGTTCCCTAGACCCTTGTACTAGCAGCTAGTACCCTTGGCCCCTATCTAGTAGTGCTGTTGGTGTGATCCCTGGTGTGAACTTTCTGTTACCCATCCACTAATCAAGGTTCCTCTTGAAGAGTGACAGTGAGGGGCTCTGTCTTATGTAGATCGGGACCCTGTTCCATAGTAAGGGAAGTCTCTGCGAAGGGAATCTATCCCTCCAGCACGTTCTATTCATTGTTGTGTTGAGGTTTATATTCCTAGAGCGTGTAGCTCGAGTAGATTTGGTTTTGCTAAGATGGAGCATGTTCAACAATTCTGGGTTGGACATGGCTCTGTATGTTAGACAGAGATCGCCTCTGAGAAAGCGGTATGCAACAGAGAACAGTCTTAGCTTTTTCAATCGTGCTGCATAGGGCAACTGTTTGAGGCCAGTAATCCTCTTGGTTAGGTACCTCTGTGGTCTCTCCAGCTGCTGGAGATGTCTAGCCAGGTACATTCCAATTGGTGCATTGTATTCAATAATGGGTCTGATGAGGGAAGAGTAGAGGGGCACCATTACATCCTTTGATCTTGATGCGAACCCTTTCGTGATCAGATGGGTCACATAGAAGGATTTTATAACCACTTTGGCAACATGGTTATCAAAGGAAAGCTGACTATCTACTTGGGTCACTAGATCCCTTATTTCTTCTTCAGATTACAGGGCTTACCTCCTATGTTGTAATTTGCGGGTACTCTGTTTTTTCCAAAGGGGATTACTACACATTTTCTTGCATTTAGCTTGAGACCATGGCTTTGACACCATGCATCAGTCTCATTTAGGCCCTTCTGGAGGATCTCCATGTCAGCCGGAGACTTTGTTATAGCACCCAGTTTGCAGTCGTCTGCAAACTTAGTCAGCCACAGCCCTTCCGTGCTTGCCTGCACTTCTGAGAAGTATATGCCAAACAGGAGGGGCCCCAGGACAGAGCCCTGAGGGACACCACTCGTTACTGGTCTGGATTCGGACATAGATCCCGCTACTCTTACTTTATGGGATCTGTCTGAGAGCCAGTTTGCAATCCATCTTGTGACATAAGGGTTTATGCCCAGGCTGATGAGCTTATCAATAATACCTGAATGGGGAATGGTGTCAAATGCGTTAGCAAGGTCAAGGTAAGCCGTGTGTACCTTCTTTACTTATCTATATCCTGAGTAACTGTCTCAAAGAAATCCACCAGGTTCAGGAGGCATGATCTGCCCTTGATGAAGCCGAATTGTGTGGGGTCCAGCGACTGGAAGTTCCCAATCTCTCCATTTATGAGTTCCATAATGATTCGCTCTATAGCCTTACAGATCAGACTGGTCAGGCTTATTGGTCGGTAGTTCCCAGGATCAGTTGTAGCCCCACCCTTGTGTAGTGGGACCACCATTGCCATGCACCATTCTATAGGCACATATCCTGTGGAGAGGCTGAGACTGAACAGGGTATTAAGATGCGGGGTTAATTCCTTTTGGAGCTCACGTATGACACAGCCTGGGACACCATCTGGTCCCATGGAGGCAGTGTTTTTAGCTTTAGATAGAGCCTTGTTAACCAATGTATCAGTAACAATTGGACTTACACAATCCCCTGGAATGGTAATAGGCCCTGCAGGTGGTGAGGGGGGGGGGGGTTTGCACTGAACCTGTCAGCCAAGATGTTGGCAATGTCAGAAGGGTCAGTGTATTTTGTTCCATTTTGTATTAGCTCAGAACAGACCTGAGCGTTGCCATTTAGGTTTTTAACGTAGCCATAGAAGGCCTTATGGTTATCCTTGGCATCCTTGGCAACTTTCTTTTCAAAATTAGCTTTAGTTGACTTGATGAGGGCCCTCAATTTCTTACTAATGCTTATCAGGGATGATTTTTCTACTTGAGATTTGGCCTTTTTTTGTACAAGTCTTCTCCTTTTATTGTAAAGTTTGCTTATGGCCAGGGTCCACCAGACTGGTTTCTTCTTGCTTGAGGAAGGAGTCTTGGTTTTATTTGGGCTAGCACGGTCCATGCAATCCTGAAGATGTATATAAAGTGCCTTGGTGTAGGATTCCGCATCCTGGATATCATTATCCTTCTGCAAGGGAATAGTGAAGCTTTCCACTTCGGATGCAAGTAGTTTGAAGTTTGCTTTGGAAAGGTTTTTGACTATGGTTTCTTTGACTGGGGGAGGTGGAGGGGTGAGGATGTCCAGGGTTATCAGTTTGTGGTTGGATCTGACCAAGGAGGGAGTGATAATGGGTGCGGTACAATGGGCGCCCATATTTGTGATGATTAAATCCAATATGTTGTCCCCTCTAGTGGGGGAACATACTAGTTGTTCAAGGGTATTTGAATTTATAAATTCTATGAATTGCTGAGCATAGGAGTTGGAACATTGGTAGTTTGCCCAGTCTATACCAGGGTAGTTGAAATCACCCAAGATTATGGTGTTGGGTAGGACCTTTACATTTTCCAATGTCTCAAGGAATGCAGAGTGAGCATCTTGGGGCATGGTGGGCGATCTATAACCGGCTACAACTTGAAATGTGGTTTTGCCTGCTGATAGTTGCGCATGGATGATATGGGACATTATGGTATCAAGGTGACTGAAAAATACTGGAAACATAAGCCAGAAAGCATCATAGAAAATGATGAAGTTTATATCACATGGGATCACCCATTACCAACCGTTCAAAAGATAGGTGCTAGAAAACCAGATATAGTGGTCCAAGAAAAGAAGACAAAAGTTGCATAGATCATTGAAATCATTGACTTCATAAAAGTCATGAATTCTTTTGCTATCTTAAGAAGGTCCCAAGTTTCAACCTGGGTTATAACATCCAAAGGCTGTGCAGTACGTAGAGGTAAGCTGACTGGTCACATTGGTTTAGGTGTTCATTTAGAACCGGGAGGCCTTGGTACTCGGGTCGAGCAACCTTAGTCTAGATTCCTGAAGTCAGTTTATCTTCTTTGACTGTTATGAATGAACAATCTCCCTCAGTAACCAAAACCACAACTTGTAGAGCAGCTTTGGACCCAACTGACACTAGTGTTAGAGAAAAAACTAAATGGTCTACTGGCATGGTGGCCTCCTGAAAGGTTGCACCAGAGGGCTCAGGCCTAGTAGTCGGACCTGGGGGCTCCAAAGGCACTTTACCAGAGTCATCAGCCAACTTGAACATGGAATAACTGCAATCATACACTGAATCCTTTTCATTCAACTGTTTGTCTTTACATTTCTTGGACAAGGTAGTGGCTGAAGCCAAGTAAAGAGAAGAAGTTGAAGGAACGAGATCCATGGACTCCATGAAGGCTGTGAAGACTTCAGTCCTATGCTTAAGTGTCTTGGCTTGAAACCTAGAACAATCCTGACAACCAGAAAAGCTGTGCCAAGGCCTCAAACAAAATAGGCAAAAGAAAATTAAAGCCTTTATGTGGGATTTGTTTCCCCACACCAAGTAGTTATTAACCTTTTAAAACATTCATTGAAGAAAACAGGATATTTACCTTGAAGCCGATTGTAAGGAACTCTGAAGAAAAGTGAGCCAACCAAGGACAAAGTGTCTGATAAAACATAGTACTGCATTAGACTGTACTGCTACAAAGAACTAAAGATGGCTCCAACAGACTCTTTTCTTATACACTGACTTCATACGTCAGTTCTTGGATGTCCGTCGGCTATGGATGATATAAAGTCTCTGCAAACTGGGCCAGTTGCAGGCTTTTGCATGGCAGGAAGCCCCAAAAATTGATACTGTATCACTGACTCTGAAGATCATGTAGTATTCACCCGATCCTTGTTTACTTTAACGCTGACTCTGATGATCATGTAGTACTTGCCTTATCCTTGAGTACTGTAATGCTGACTCTGAAGATCATGCAGTACTCACCCTATCCTTGTGTACTGTAACATTCGCTCTGAAGATCATGTAGTACTCACCCTATCCTTGTGTACTGTAACACTGACTTTGATGATCATGCAGTACTCACCCTATCCTTGTGTACTGTAATGCTGACTCTGAAGATCATGCAGTACTCACCCTATCCTTGTGTACTGTAATGCTGACTCTGAAGATCATGCAGTACTCACCCTATCCTTGTGTACTGTAACATTCGCTCTGAAGATCATGCAGTACTCACCCTATCCTTGTGTACTGTAACATTCGCTCTGAAGATCATGTAGTACTCGCCCTATCCTTGTGTACTGTAATGCTGACTCTGAAGATCATGGAGTATTCACCCTATCCTTGTGTATCACAGAGAGATAAATGAAATTTGTGCTCTACGTTTAAGGAATGAGTCCCTAACTGTGACTATTCACTAAACTCACAAAAACCTCAGTCTAAAAGGGATTTTAATGAGAAGAACAAAGGGCACAATTAAGTACATGATCATGTCAAAGCAGTACAACAGAACTTCAAGAAAATGTCCTACCTTATTTAAATGAAGCAACCCACTTCTGCTTAGTAATGGACTAGGATAAAAAGATGACATCCCTGACAATCGGGGGGGATTTGGCATGGGTTGTAAGTTACCAAAGAGGAGGGCTCAAAAATAAAGCATTTGGCCTTTCATTTCTTTGTCAGTCTCCTGGAATGACTTGTATGTGGCAGTCTTGTGCCAGATCAGAGAACAAATTTCCACTTTCACGATGATATTTCTGCCAAAAGGTAAGTACATTTACGATACTCTGTTTCCTGATCTTTCTTCAGAATAGGAGAACCCCCAATGGCAGCTATCAACAGACATTTTTATTGGTGCGAATATGCAAGTTCACCTTTAACAATGCAATTCTATAACTTTAGAATAACTTATCACGTTATCTCTTCAGGGTTCAGGACATTTTATTTTAAAATAAACAGAAGGTATGTCTTTATGGTTCTGACTTTCATGTTAATTATGACACTTGCCTCGTTCTTTGGGGGTAAAAAGCAGTAGCTACATATATTTTTCTTTATAAGCGTTTCTGCTATTACATACCGAGTGTCTCACTATTTCTGCCCACTCAGGAGAAACGGCATAATCTGGATTCTCATCTAACCAGACCTTTAGATCCTTCAGGGATGGGTTGTAAGCACCACCAAGCTGGAAGTAAGGACAGAACATTACGTCAAACAATGAAGTATTTATAAAAAACATCAAGTCTAGCAAGGAAACAATTATAAAATCATTACATAAAACAGGGAGGTAATTATTATTAAGTGTAAGGTACTGGGCTATATGGCTCTCTCCGATTCTCCACTCAAAAACTATCAAATATTTAATCCAAAAGGGAGTGGCACATTAGAGTTCCAGATCAAACACATACCTTTATTAAGAATCACATTTAAACTTATGAATGCTTAAAAAAATCTGAAAATAAAACAGCAAAGCAGCAATTACAGATTGCTTCTAATTTTTCTAGCTGATGGTAAGGCAACCCGCTTTTGAAAAACTATATCCTGTAAACCTTATGAACAAGGGATATTCTTCTCTCTGGGTATGGCTGTATTGGCGTCATCTGTAATTATACTAAACTTGACAGATGAAAAAAATCAAGAAATCTGGCCCACACTGTCCAGCTTCTGAGTTTACCATTAAATTCTCCCAAAGAGTGTTCACATACAGGTATTTTGCCGTCAATATTACCTGTGCCATGCAATGTATAGATTCTACACAGGGTACAGTTATACTAAAATGTGATATTACATGCATTTATTGTTAATTTATGGTAACTGTACAGTGGTTATTCTATCAAAATGTATTCTCAGAGGTGTGGTAAATCTTTCCAAACATCGCTAACACAGCACTGTCACATTTTACGTATGGATATTGCAGTATGTGTAAAAAACATGTTTTGCTTCTTTTGTGTAATCTGCAGGCAATAGAAAAGCATTCTGCAAAGGAATGCAGGCAGTTCCTTACTTCATGCATTCAGTACTACAACTCATTCATTTACGCTGGCATACACTCAGACCTTTTCCACATCTATTCCTACTGTTCCCTCTCTCACACCCAGCTCTTCTCTACCTGTACTAGCCTATGCCTTCAGCAGTATAAATCGGTTACCACATTTCAAGACCTCGAGAATATTAATAATCATTATGATAATTATTGCAGAAATATTGCTGCATCTTCCTATCATCAGGCTTTCCATATAATTTATGCTTGAACACGATGGTTTTATTATAAATGTTAAGTTCTCATTCCAACAAACTCATGTGTTGTTTTCATATTTGCGCTAGAATGTTATGACTTTTTTATGTCTGTCTAGTTTTTCATTCTGTTAACCATATGTACCCTACAGCTTTTCTCCCCAGGCCTCCTCTGAAAATGGGTATCTCATGACCCAGTCAGACTTTACCAGTAAACAAATGTCAAATAAATAATAAATAAATAAATACATTTATTTAATGAAGTTGCATGGGATGAAACTAAGTGCAGATAAGATGGTAGTAACTGCAGCAAATTGGGGAAATCAGAAGAAGCTAAGAATAGAGATAGAAAGGAAGATGGTGGAACAGGCAAACGGCTTCAAGTATCTGGGAGGGGTGGTTGAGGAGAAAGGAAGTCTGAATGACGAGGTCAAATCTAGAATCAGACGGACTGCAGCCAAATGGCATAGTGTGTCAGGTGTAATCTGACAGAAGAATGCCAAAGAAGCTGAAAAGTAAGGTATACAAGACAGTGGTGCAAGACAGAAACCTGGGCAGTTAAGGCAGCACAGTTGAAGAAGCTAGAGGTGATGCAAAAGTGTCTGAGAAGGATGGTAGGATGCACTCTGTGGGACAAACGAAGAAATGAGAACATAAGAGCAGAAGCCAAAGTGGTTCCAATTGCATAAAAGATCAAAGAGAACAGATTACAATGGTTTGGACACGTGCAGAAAAGCAGAAGACAATCTGGCAGAAGACAATCTGGTGAGGACGACTTGGGACAAGGTAAGAGGAAGCGAGGACGACCAGCAGAGAGATAGATGGATTGTGTGAAAGAAGATCTGCGACAGTCAGGCATGACTGATGAAAAATGCAGGAGTGTGGTGCTGAATTGAGAGGGTTAGCAACACTTAACGCAATACCCCAACCCCACGTCGAAAAAAAATGGGAAAAAGTGGGATGCTGCTACTGAAGAAATAAATATATTTTACCTGCAACACAAATCTGTGGCTACAGAGCATACAGGTCTTCTGTGGCTGCAAGTAGTACAAGTGTATCTCATTAATGCAGTTAACAGTAGATATTTGAGTAGTGGTCACTGGAACAATAAACCATTACGTCTTTTTCTTGTCAAGATTACAGAATCCAATATAAAACATAGCAAAACAAAAAAGTAAGACTATAGAATCCAATGGCAGTGAGTAATAGCACAACCCACCCAACTGATGAGTATAGATCAAGGACCCTGACCTAAAGGGAAGAAAAAAAAGGGGGGGGGGCGAAGACAGAAAGTGAAACCCAGCCCAAACCAAGGGTATGACTTAAGATAGAAGACAGGACAAGGAGTGGGGGAAAGAGCACTGCTGCACTGATTTACTCAAACTTCTACAATTGTGATAAATGTAGGCAACTGTGCAATGCTCATTTATTTATTTATTTGACATATGTTTACCGGGAAAGTCTGACTGGGCCAGAAAGTGCCCATTTTCAGTAGAGGCCCAGTGAGAAAAAGCTCCAAAATTACAATATTTCAAATAACAGGTACAGATATTTTCATTTTAGACAATATTGCAGGACTGATTCCTGGGAGGACTTCCACAGCTTTTAAGAGGGTGGATAGACAAAAGTATTGGTTGGGGAAACAAGGCTCTGCAAAATGGCATCTACAGTCTCTAGCCTTTTATGTAGCGACCTTTCACGTCTCTGAAATTTCAATACAACAGACCAAGACCCTACTTTTCAAACTTGAAAATTCCGGATCTAAAAGCAGCAAACTTCATAGCATCATCCCAAAGCTTGTTAAATCTTTTACTCTTACCTTTAACCTCTCTCTCACTTCAGGCACTGTCCCACCTCTTTCAAGCACAGTTATAACCCCTCTTCCTAAAGTCACTTCTCCTAAAGGCTGAAGGATTCTGGACCTATTTCTCACTGTGCCCTATTACTATAGTATTTGAAATACTACACTACAAGCAAGTACTTAAGTACATTAGCAGCTATTGTCTGTTATGTGATGCACAAAATGGCTTTCATAATGCCTTTAGCACTTTTACTACCTAGGTAATGGCTACTGATACCATGTACTGCAACATGAATGAAGGACTTGACAAGGGCTTTTGAAACATACCGTTCTTTTCAAACAAACTCAGCTTTGGAGACCACACTATGTGCTGACTTATGCAGCTGTCAAAGAAGCAACCTGCCAAGTCCACAGGAATGTCTCATCCTCTGCTGTTGGTAAGTAAACACTGATGTGCCACAAGGATCCATCTTAGGTCCTCCTCTCTCTAATAATCTCCCCCTGGAATTACTAAACCTTAAAATAATAATGTAGATGTGCTCCTGCAACCCAGTACTGGCCACTCTGACCTGCAAACCAAGTTACAGACAGTTTCACTCAGTCATGCACATGGTCTGCTACTAAAACTACTAATTAACCCCAAGAAAACCAATGTGAAGGTCTTTGCTTCAGTCAAGAAATTACCCTAATCTTCCTATTATCATAAACTGATTTTAATGGAAATATAATACCTAATGTTACTGAATAGGGGTACCCAGACCTAATACTTTACCCTACGCTTTCCTTTCACACATACACATATTTTTAAAGTCCTTACTCAAGTAAAGCTGTTGCATGACCAGTTACTTCCTTCTACCCATTATTCACAAGACCATCGCTACAAACATGTTAATACTTATACTAGAATGCAGCCTTCCTTTTTCTCGTTGTGCATTCAGCCCGCAATGCTCACTGAATAAAATACACAGACTCATTCTCTTAGCAGATGCACAGATGCAACACTGCAATTTGCTAAAAGAATTCCGTTTGGCTTTCAGTGCCTGATAGGGACACTTTTCTTCAAAGCATGCTAATTTATAAGGTTTTAAAATATGGTCACTGCTGACCCCCCCCCATGAGTGAAATTACATTTACTCTACAACCCTTACGCACTGAGTACAAAGGACAACAATTTCTTTAGTATGACCTCCATTTAAAACTGCTGTAGCGCAGATTGCCATCTCTACACCGGGACCTGCTAGCTGGAACCACCTGCCTACTGACATCAAAAACCTAGAAACCAATAAATGCTTCAAAGGTAGACTGAAAGAGCATCTTTTTGCTGAACCTACCTACAACTGCCACCTTGACAAAGGTTAAAGGTTAGGTAACTTACCATTCCATATTATGAATGGAGTACATTTAAGAAACGTTTCTCAACCTCTTAATGTGACATCTTATACGCATACATTTTACATGTACATAGCAATTTATGTATTACATGTATAATTACACAGTATTTTATGCATATCGTAGCTTGGATTTTGTATATTTGGCATTCTCTC
The DNA here is from genome assembly GCF_019279795.1 of Protopterus annectens. Taxonomy (NCBI): domain Eukaryota; kingdom Metazoa; phylum Chordata; order Ceratodontiformes; family Protopteridae; genus Protopterus; species Protopterus annectens. The sequence continues at coordinate 854,443,567 of NC_056750.1, forward strand.
AATGCTCCCTGACTGGATTTAATCTTACCATACCTGCGTTACATCTTCCCATTATGTTCATAATTTTGCAATGTACTCATTCTGTACATAATATTCATGATTAGAAAGACCATGACACGTCTTTTGGGTCATGGACAAAAAGGATGACTAGACCAGTCCACTTACCCTATGAACAAAGAGTAGGTATATAAATAACATCTTAGATTGAAGCTCTGAGTGTCTTTATTCTGTCTGAAGAAAGGCTGACTATGCAATGTGTAGTACTCATGTGGTACCTGATAAACAGTATGGACAGTGCTGGGTGAAGATTTGACTTTTATTGTTTCCAGAGATACCCAAAGATGAGTAGACCTGTAGCAAGTAGTCTCTGGCTTTGAGCGGACATCCTTTAGTCATAGCAGTGAAGAGATAGTTGTCCAGATATGGGAACACCCTGTCTAGCTACCCCTCCTGGGAGACTCCTGGTCTAGCTACCCCTCCTGGGAGACTCCTGGTCTAGCTACCCCTTCTGGAGACTCCTGGTCTAGCTACCCCTCCTGGGAGACTCCTGTCTAGCTACCCCTCCTGGGAGACTCCTGTCTAGCTATCCCTCCTGGGAGACTCCTGTCTAGCTATCCCTCCTGGGAGAATCCTGTCTAGCTACACCTCCTGGGAGACTCCCTGTCTAGCTACACCTCCTAGATGGCTTGTTTTTCTGAGAGAGACAGGGAGGTAACACTTCTCTCCTAGTAACTTTCTGTTGTGGGGGGGTCACCTGGAAGTGGTTGAGTTTGGGCAATAGTGGTTGGGAAAAGGGTATAATACAGCCTCCGGGTACTCTCTCTTTTACCTAAGAACCATGTATGATAGCAAACAATGCAAATGAGTGGAAAGGTGTCAGTCCCCAAGTGCAATCAGTGGGGGACAGTAGGGCAAGCCTTCAGGAAAGACAGTACACTCTTCCTGAAAATAGCCCCCAGAATTCCTGATTCTGTGGAACATCTCAATTTCTGATTTGATTCTGTGGAACATCTCAATCTCTGATTTGAAGTCTATTAAGGAAGCAACCCCTATCCGAGGCAAAGTTAAACTGACACTGGGGGTGTTCTGAATAATAAAGATATGGACCCCTACTGACTCCTACTCTGCCATCTTTGAGGGGTCTCACATCTGATGCCTATGGTAGCCACAGCCTTTCCATCCGGTCCCTCAATTTCTTTCACTCAAGGACCAAATAAGGAGGTAAATTCATAAGGGGCATTTGTGAAAGAGGACTTAAAGTTGTCTGCAAAGTTGGAAAGGCAGAGCTGACACGACCTCTCACTGTGATGCCTTTACCGGATACATAATGCTGCTGATGCAGCAGATCATGTAAGAGTCGCATGGAAAGGTTTTTAACGTTGAGCACTGTGCCCAATATTGTCTGTAATTGCTTTCCAAGAGTCTAAAACTTGTTCTGCTAAACATCACTGGAAGCAGTTCATGTGTATGGCAATTCAATACCCTCAGGGCAAAAGTCTGGACAGTAACTGCATCTTCAGACAGCTCCCTGTTGGTGGCTGCTGCAACAATCAAAGAATTCACCTTAAATCCCTTGAACCAATGCTGCCCATCCTTAGGGATGGCTTCAGAAAAGTCAGGTTCCTGGCACATCCTTCTGGCAGCCAAATCTGTCAGGCAGTCCTATCTCAAATAATACCGTCTTGGCCTGAGAGGGTGGGTTGGTAGACCATGATCTCTTCTGTCTCATCAACTCCAAGATCTCATGAAATGTGACATCTTCTGGAGAGAATTGGGAGGAACCCTTTTGAGAAAGGTCAGTGTTGGATGTGAGAGACTCTGGAGGGTATTACATGTGCCTCATCTGGCATGTCCTACTGCTTAACATCGGAGGTGAACAGTCCAACTCCTGGGAAAAATGTGAATGACTCTGCACAAGTTATTTAAGGCTGTGAGCTTTACTCTGACCTTATGAGGGCTGATGAAAAAGACAAGGAGCAGATTGCTGGGCCTGTGAATGCAGCCAGCACCAATGGAGGCTGTGAAGACTTCAAGGGAGCAGAGATCATCCTTTTCATAAGCCTGAATGCTGATCCTAGGTACATGAATGCTGGAGAAGTCTGAGCCAGCACGGTGTCCATCTCCACGAAGCTGACATAAGCAGCACCATGGAAGGACTCACTGAGGGCGTTGAGGAGGAGGTAGGTGCAGATGCTCTGAAGGCTGAAGTCTCAAGCACCAAAACAACACTAAGTGGGTTGGTGCCAAAGACAGAGATAAAGACCTCGCATCAGGCACTCAGTTCTGATGCAGAGTAAACATCAAACGCTTTGGCATCATATGAAACTGAGCAGGATGATCTATAACCAAAGTAAGGGTACCATTTGGTTTTGGACACACAGCTTCGAAGTGGTTTTGCTGCTCCAAAGCTGCCATTAGTGAAACATAGGCCAGGGAAAGAGCAAATAAGGGAGGTGAGGGGTGTTCTAGAAACAACGGGGGGTGGAGTAACATCCATTTCAGTCTATAGGGAGGCTCTTACGTGCTCCCAATCCACATTATTTATTTATTTACATTTGTTTGCCGGGAAATTCCGACTGGACGCACAAACTTCTCAAGGACCTGACAGACTGGAGCGAAGAGGTGAGGGGAGGTCTGGAAACAAATTCAGGTAATTCTGTTTCAGATGATGGCCTCCTTACAGAAGGCCTCAAAGACTTGTGTTGTATAATAATTACTGGCTCTGAAGAAGTTATCTTTGGAGAAGGTTGTTTGATTGCATCAGTGCAGGAGTCAGACTGTCACTTGGGGAACAGTGGAAGGTCATCAGATTGTCAATTCTTTTTGCAAGCTGTCCTTAGGTTTGTTGTTTCCCTTTACTTTAGGTTTGTCTAAAAAATGTCAAGTGGGAGAATGCACTTCAAAGTTAATTTGTTCCGTCTACCAGCTAGGGATCTAGGCTTGATGGTCTTATAGATGGAAGGGTGACAACAACCGCTACGGCCCCATGCACAACACAAAGATTACTTCTGGATGTCATAAAGCAGGATTTGTGGCCACATTTGGTACATTTTCAGAAGCTCTTTGTCCTTAACTACTTCTATAAACTGTAAATAGTATACAGGGGTAATTAATTTCAACCGCATACCAAAATAACCACACAATTATACAGCAGTGCAGTAATGAAAAATGATGCTAGAATAAGTATAAAGATGTACAACACCTTAGACTATAACTAACATAGCCAAACTACTAAATACTACACTGAATTCCATTTTTTTAAAGAAACAAAGTAGTTGGGCATAATGTCACATGAAGCAAAGAACAGAAGGGTAAGAGAAGATTAATTACCTCAAGAGACAGAGAAGGAAACTAGAGTAACAATGTCCATGATCCTAAATCAGGCAAACAAATTTCCTGATGGGAGAGGCTGAAGGGAAAAAAATGGAGAGCAGAGCACTTAGCTGTGACCAATGACTCTGCCTGAAGGAAAATGCAGCAAACAAGATGCGAGGAAAGTTAGTATCCAGGTGATTACTGGAGAGAAAGATCGTAAAGAAACTTCCAGGCCTGGAACACTAGTATGGCTGGACTGGATCTGATAAGTGGATTGGTACCCATCAGTTGGGTTGGACAGACAGGCTGAATAGGATCCAATGATCATTTCAGGAATATGACCCCTGAAGGGGACTCCTCAGAGCAGGGTGAGTTTGTGAAATACGTGGGTTCAATCACTAGTCATGGGGAGTGGATGCGAGCCTCTCTGCGGTCTGTCAATGCATTCTTTTCTGAAGGACTATAGGGACATGAACAGCTGGACAACTTAGTCAACACAGCCGGTAACATAATCTCCCTCCATCACTACACAATTGCGTTACAAAATGTAATGCTATCTCAGACCAGTTTCAGAACGTCTAAATTGACTCCACGTTGAAGGCCAGCATGACACAGATCAATACAAACTTCTCTGACAATGCCTTTGGTTTTGGCTTTGCTATTCCAAACCCCATGCACTTTCAAGGATCCTGAGTACAATCACAATGTCGGGTACAATACAGCAATACCTAAGGCTGGGGTGAGCAGGAGAAGGGTGAGTGGCATTAAGGCTAGGGTGAGCAAGGGAAGGGTGTGTGGCATTAAGGCTGGGGTGAGCAGGGGAAGAGTGAGTGCCATTAAGGCTGGGGTGAGCACGGGAAGGGTGTGTGTCGATAAGGCTGGGGTGAGCACGGGAAGGGTGTGTGGCATTAAGGCTGGGGTGAGTAGGGGAAGGGTGTGTGGCAATAAGGCTGGGGTGAGCACGGGAAGGGTGTGTGGCATTAAGGCTGGGGTGAGTAGGGGAAGGGTGTGTGGCGTTAAGGCTGGGGTGAGCAGGGGAAGGGTGTGTGGTGTTAAGGCTGGAGTGAGCAGGGGTAGGATGCGTGGTGTTAAGGCTAGGGTGAGCAGGGGAAGGATGCGTGGCATTAAGGCTGGGGTGAGCAGGGGAAGGGTGCGTGGCATTAAGGCTGGGGTGAGCAGGGGAAGGGTGTGTGGCATTAAGGCTGGGGTGAGCAGGGGAAGGGTGTGTGGTGTTAAGGCTGGAGTGAGCAGGGGAAGGGTGTGTGGAGTCAAGGCTGGAGTGAGCAGGGGAAGGGTGTGTGGCGTTAAGGCTGGGGTGAGCAGGGGAAGGGTGTGTGGCGTTAAGGCTGGGGTGAGCAGGGGAAGGGTGTGTGGCGTTAAGACTGGGGTGAGCAGGGGAAGGGTGTGTGGCGTTAAGACTGGGATGAGCAGGGGAAGGGTGTGTGGCGTTAAGGCTGGGGTGAGCAGGGGAAGGGTGTGTGGCATTAAGGCTGGGGTGAGCAGGGGAAGGGTGTGTGGCATTAAGGCTGGGGTGAGCAGGGGAAGGGTGTGTGGCGTTAAGGCTGGGGTGAGCAGGGGAAGGGTGTGTGGCGTTAAGGCTGGGGTGAGCAGGGGAAGGGTGTGTGGCGTTAAGGCTGGGGTGAGCAGGGGAAGAGTGTGTGGCTTTAAGGCTGGGGTGAGCAAGGAAAGGGTGTGTGATATTAAGGCTAGGGTGAGCAGAGGAAGGGTGTGTGGCGTTAATGCTGAGGTAAGAACCTACAACCAGTTACCTTTAAGACCCTGCAAACTCCTGGCGGTATATTCCTCGCTCCGCGCCCCACCCTGCCCCCTTATCCCACCCGCTCCCACTACCTCTACATTTATTAGGTCGACTAGCCCATACCACTTGCTATCTACCAATCACAACCGCCCCTCACTCTGTCACTTCCCCCTCCCACATTTCTGGCCTCCTATACTACCAAGGAAATTCTCCTAGTCCTTCCACCCACCAGCCTCTCTCCATCTCCACTCTGTCACTTCCCCCTCCCACATTCTGGCCTCCTATACTACCAAGGAAATTCTCCTAGTCCTCCCACCCACCAGCCTCTCACTATACCATGGACAAAAACTCATATTCTATCATCCCCCTTATAGTACTACTCCTTCTTATTCCTTATCTTTTAACTAGATATGAAACTCAAGCACTCTCGGGAGTTCCCCTCCCCAAGAGTCACACCTCCTTACATTCAAACCATCCCTCTAACTTTATCTCTCCCTCTCTCTACCCTGCTAATACCCTAGGCTCCAAGATAGTACATCCTACCCTCTGGCACCCTAAGGCAACCACAACTAAAACTAATCTTAAATTACTATTCAAACTCCAAAGACTACTAGACCACCTGAAAAAATGTATCACCAATGATGGCGACATCCACCCCAACCCAGGTCCTAACACTGTCCCAGGCTCTATCTCCTCTAAATCCGCCAGAAGTTCTGCTGGCTCCCTCCTTATATTCCACCTTACTCTAAGAAGCATTAATAACAAGGTTCACAACTTACATGCTATGCTAGCTACCCATTCCCCTGACATTATGTGTCTATCGGAAACATGGCTCAAACCAGGCACTACGGACGAAGAAATTATCTCACCCAGGTATAATATCCTTAGGGCTGATCGGATAAATAAAAAGGGCGGGGGAACAGCTGTCATGTTTAAGAATTCGTTGAATATCATAAGGAATCCACTCCAACCTCCAAAGGTCTCTAACCTAGAACTGATTGCCCTAAAGTTATGCCTAAACAGCCAAAAAAGTATCAGTCTTATAGTAATTTATATACCACCAGGCAAGAACTTAGAAAACCTAGAGCAAACTCTCAGCTGGTTAGCCATCAATTACCCTCAAGAAACCATAGTACTAGGGGACTTCAACATTGACTGGTCCCTCTGCTCCGAACACATAAATCCCCATCCTATCAACTTACATGGTTTCTCCCAAAATATTCTATCTCCCACTAGAATTGGAAATGCTCAGCAAAAAGAGAGTATCACTGACTGGATTCTTACCAACAAAGATACAAATAACTATACCACAGGGACCCTTCCCAATGACCTTAGTGACCACCTTATTACTTTTATCATAAAACTTAAATGCCCACCTACTAACCCCCCCCCATCCAGACTAGTTAGAAATAAGAAGAAATTTGTCCCAAACTGATTTCTTGCAGAACTCAAATCTTGTAATTGGTTCATCCTAAAAACTTTATCCCTAGATGAGAGCGTGTCATATTTTAATGACACATTCCTTAAGATACTTGACTCCCATGCCCCAAAGCGACTGAACCAAAGAACGAATAGCACCTTGGCTAACAAGAGATACTAAAACTAAAATTAAACTCCGTGACCAGGCCTGGAACAAATGGAGAGCTACTAAAACTCCCCTAGATTGCATCAAGTTTCAACAGCTTAGAAACTCAACAAAAGCAGCCATTACTACAGTTAAAAAACAATATTTCTGTCACCTCCAGGATAAACACCAGTATAACCCAAAGAAATTCTGGGCTGGATTTAATAACCTCCTCCATCCTGGCAAATCTACCACCCCCACCCCTGAGAAACTCATTGGGAAAGATCCAGAAGAAATAGCCAACACTTTTAACTCTTTTTTTACCGAGACCATTCAGTCCCTAGCCAGTCAGCTTACCACTACTCCCTCATCCGTAACTCTTACTAATGACCCAGCTCACCACTCCTTTAACTTACAACCAGTATCTACCTCCTATATTCGTACTCTTTTGAAAAAACTCAAACCAACCACCTTGGCGGCTGATCACCTCCCAGCCGAATACCTACAAATAGCGTCAGATGCCATAGCCTATCCCATATCAATCTTGATTAACAGAACCATAACCGAAGCTACCATTCCCTCTATTTGGAAAATCTCTTATATCATCCCTCTTCACAAAGGAGGGACCTCCACAGATACATCCAACTACAGACCCATAGCAATACTGTCTCCACTTGCCAAAATTATGGAACGGTGTGTTCACAAACAACTCCTAAACCACCTTACCCTTAATAGTCTCTTGTCTAACACCCAACATGGTTTTCGCCCCATCATAGTACAACCACTGCCCTTCTCTCCTTTGTTGACTCAGTCAATAACAACCGCAATAATAAATTAATATCCTCCGCTCTCTTTCTTGACCTATCGAAAGCCTTCGACATGGTCAATCACCAGCATCTGCTCCACACCCTGGAAACCCTACATCTTAGCAACCTAACTATAAGCTGATTTAATGCTTACCTCTCTGGTAGACAACAAGCTGTCCAGTGGCAAAACAGGCTATCTGACCTACTCCCCAATAACATTGGTGTTCCCCAGGGCTCTATACTTGGTCCCCTTCTCTTCTCTGTCTTCATAAATGATCTTCACTCAGTCATCCCCAAAGCCACCTGCATCCAATATGCAGATGACTCCACCCTGATCTGCTCCGACATCTCTCTCACCAAACTCCAAGCTACAACCCAGTACTGTTTTACTATAGTCGAAAAATGGTTCTCAGAATTAAAACTCATACTTAATCCTACTAAAACCAAGTTACTGCTATTTTTCCCCTCTGTATCTACCTCCCAAGGAAAAGAACCTCCAAATGCCAATACCACGATCTTCCACGTAGTTTCCACCAATGGCACCATCATAGAGCCTGTCTCCTACACCAAACTACTAGGTGTGACCATTGACCACAAGCTTAAATTTGATATGCACATCAGCCTAACCATTAAGTCTGTAAACAAGAAACTTGGCTCCATGTATAGAATAAAGAACTTTTTAACCCCACACACCAAACTAACTATTGCTCGCACTCATCTCCTCTCCACCCTCCTATATGCCTCCCCGATACTTTCATTCCTCAACAAGAGAGAGCTAAATAAACTCTCTACAGCCTATAACCATATAGCCAGATTTATAACAGGAATGCCTTATCACACCCACCACTGCCTTAACCTAAAGACACTTGAATGGTTAGAATTGCCCAATATTCTCAAACTCAACCAACTCACTGAGGCATTTAAAATAATTAACCAACCAGACAAAACCCCCTCACCGAGCAAAATACTTACCCCCTACTCCAACCTAACCTGCCTCAGATAATCTAAAAGTGTCCAGGTACTGACTGTCAAATCTAACAACTCTGGAGGTGATGCTCTCTATGCCAGTTCCATCGGAAAGCTCTGGAAATCCCTCCCAAACAACCTAAGACTCATCACCTTGCTTAATCAATTCAAAAATCACCTCAAAGAATTCCTTAAGTCCCACTGGCTATGCCCTTGTACTAAACCAGACTAACCCCAAATGTCCCAGACCACCTAAGCCTCTTCCCCATACCAGAGTTAACAATTTTCCCTCAAGGCTGCACAATGTAACCATGTAAGATTATCTACATAAGCTCTGTGCCTGTTATTCAACAGTATGTAAAGCCAACTGCTTTTTGTGTCTTTATGTTAATAATATTTACTTCTGTACGTATATGAATTGTACCTTCTCTTCTTTTTGGAGCTTTTCTCCCTGGGCCTCTACTGAAAAAGGACATGTATCCAGCTAGACCAGCCCGGTCAACAAATGTAAAATAAAATAAAAATAATAAAATAAATAAGCAGGGGACAGGTGAGTGCTGCTAAGGCTTGAGTGAGCAGGGGAAGGGAGTGTGGCGTTATGGCTGGGGTGAGGAAGGGACGGGTGTGCAGTGTTACTGGGTTGCTAAGGATTTGCTCTTACACTAAGAAAGCACCCCATGAATGGGATGGATAACTAACAAAATGTGTGGTAAAAGGTGTTGCTACTGCAAACACAGGATTCTAATGTATCGCTAGAGATCTTAGTCATGGGCAGCTTAATTATGAGAACCATAACAAGTAAGGCTGACAAGCAGCCCAACAACTTTTTACTTCTCTTGGACAACAGGCTAGACCTGCTTTACAAAACAGGAGTTGAGGTGAATGGCTTGGACACAACAGTGCTCAGCACTACCTCAAGGATGACATTCCTACAAGAAACACACAGGCTGCAGTTCTAGCAGGTGGAGATGCAAAGATTGGCTGTTTGGGAATGAAATGGCACAGTTCAATGTGTGTATCAACTCCTGCTGAAGTGAAATGAATCCAGCAGTCCTAAGGAAAGCAGCAGACATGAATCCCACAGACACATGCATAAGCATCATCACAGCTATATATACAGTAAATGCCCTGGGAGGGACGGCAGCACAAAGACAATGTGCGTATCAACTCCTGCTGAAGTGAAATGAATCCAGCAGTCCTAAGGAAAGCAGCAGACATGAATCCCACAGACACATGCATAATCATATATCAATTGGACATAAGCTGATTTAAGTATATTAAGCTGATTTAAGTATATTTTCTGCACTTATTTAAGATTTGAGTGAGTAAATATTGTGTCTTGGATTCAGTAAATATTGTGTGTCTCTCTGAATCTCTGCAGTAGTTCCCCATCCAACCTCCCTGTTTCTTGTTGTGGTGTTAATCTTCGTGGCTTTGGAACTGCCCGCCCCTGCTGTAAATCTCTTTTTGCACACTCCTCCTGGACCCATCTCATTCGCTCACTCAACGGAGTACAGTGAGATCATATTTTGATTTTGGATACTCTTAGCAGTCCCATCTCCTCTGCAGTGTACAGAGAGAGCACTTGGGAAGGGCATTCCCCTATAGTATCTTAATCTGCTCTGTTTCCTCCATCTCAAAAAAAAAAAAAAAAATTTTTTTGCACTTTAACTGCCTTACTGTATTTGTGTTTCTTCCTACTTTATTACCTTATTTTGCTTTTGCCTCTTTTAAAAGTACTCAATTAAATTTATTCTGCTGCCTTTATTACTGCTCGTTAGTAGCCTGATTAAATTGTAACTGTTATTCTAAGGCTCTTGGCTTAAGCACTTGGGCTTCAAACTAGTTGTTTTACATTAGGAAGGTTTGTGATCTGCACTGTTGTGGCAGGACAGGTAGCGTACATCCTTCTAAGTTGTGAACTGCTGACTGAAGGCTCAGTGTCTGTTATTCTAAAAGTGCATTATTTCTAGGTTAAGGACTTGGGCTTCAGGCCAGTTATTTTACATTAAGAAGGTTTGTGGTCTGCACTCTTGTGGGAGGAGAGGCTAGATTCTGCCCTTCTGAGCTGGGAATATCTGGTTAAAGGCTTATTGTGCATGCTTACTTGAACTGTTTCTTTCTGAAATCGGTACGCCTTGTTTGCTGTAGCATAGACTAGACTCAGGCCGGCTGGATCTAGCTTTGTTTGTATGAATTGTGCACTGACCCAGGCCGTCTTTTTTGGAGAAGGTTTCTCTGTACCCTAGTGGCAGGACTGTGCAGTTAGAACTTGTCTGATTGAAGACTGCTGGAACAGAGTTCAGTTTTAAGCTTTTTAACTGGTCAATTGGGTAAAGTGTTGTTTTGATTGTATCTGCTCTATTTTCTGGAAAAAAAAAAAAAATATATATATATATATATATATACACACACACTTCTTTCTCGCCTTTCCGAACTAGTATAGTCCAGTTTTCATGTTATTGCTGAATCCAGGGTTGTGTTACAAGTTTCTGTGTTGCCATACCTTACTTGGACAGAAGGAAGTTTATCTGTTCACCTGTGAGAGAGGGGAAGTTTGAGCAGGCTATCTGTCCCTGGAGGCGTGGTTTCGGCCCAGAAGTTGGTAGTTTTTTGGCCTTTTTGGGCTAATCTTGATTGTATCTGCTCTATTTTCTGAAAAAAAATGATATACTTGTTTTCCACCTTTCTGAACTAGTATAGTCCAGTTTTCAGTTTATTGCTGAATCCAGGCCTGTGTTACAAGTTTCTGTGTTGCCATTACCTTACTTGGATAGAAGGAAGTTTATCTGTTCACCTGTGAGAGAGGGGAGCTTTGTGCAGCCTATCTGTCCCTGGAGGAGTGGTTTCAGCCCAGACGTTAGTAGTTTATTGGCCATTTTGGGATAATTTCTCTCTCTTTCACTTCCCTGCTATAAAAACCTCATTTGCACAGTTTTTACACTTGTATTCCGCTCAGCAAGTGCCTTCCAGGTGTTCTGCAGAGTCTACAGCAGCAGAGACAAAAGAGTGACTTTGGAGTGATTAAGTATCAGTTTTCTGCTTTTCTTGCTGTCTTAACTAATTCTGCCTAAAACGCCAGTTTTTTTTTCTTAGCGAATCTGTGATTTAAAAAGTTTGTTATTGTATACAACTCCGCACAGCTCCTCGTGGTGTCCTGCAGAGTGATACAGGCAACTGGTAGGCTACACATTCAAGTGCGCTAGCCGAATTAAAGCATTTACTGTGTTTCTGTACCTAATTTCTGCTACTTAAAAAAAATATATATATATCCTTGTTTCCCGCCTTTACTGAACTAGAATAGTCCAGTCTTCAGGTATTGCTGATCTCTGGGCTGTGTCATAGTCCCTGTGTTGCCCATATCCTTATTTGGATAGGGGGAAGCTTCTTTGTTCACCAGTGAGAGTGGGGAGCTCTGAGCAGCCTATCTGTCCCTTGAGGAGTGGTGCCAGCCCAGTAACTTGTAGCTTATTGGCCATTTTGGGCCATTTCCTATCTCTTTCTAACCCCCTGCTTTAAAGACAGCTTCAGAGTGCTTTTGCGCTTGTAATTTAAAGTTTGTCCTGTTTGTTGCATTTACCTGTTGAGTCTACACACTCAAGTGTACTAGCCTGTGTTACATATTTATTGCATTTTCCTGTTGTTTGCTGCAAAAAAGAAAAAAAAATATCCTTGTTTCCCGTCTTTCCTGACCTAGAGTAGCCCAAATACAGGCTTGCCTGTATTCGGGACTTTTGGAAAGTTCCTGTGTTGCCCATTTCCTTTCTTGGATAAAGGGAGGCTTCTTTGTTCACCAGTGGCAGTGGGGAGCTTAGAGCAGCCTATCTATCCCTGGAGGAGTGTTCCCAGCACAAGAATCTGGTAGTCTATTGGCCGTTTTGGGCCAGTTTCTAACTCTTTCAAGTCCCCCCGTATAAAACCCGCTTTGGCGCGGTTTTTCGCTTGTTACTACTTAGCCAAGCTCCTCGTGGTCCTGCAGAGTGGTGCTAGCAGCAGAGAGGCTAAAAGAGCGACTGCTAACCTGATAAAAGTGTTTTTTTTTTGCTGCTACTACCTGGGCGACAGTCCGATCTAGCTAAACTGCAAGTATTTCTGCTTCTTGAACTGTTTTAAACTGTTTAAAGTTGTTTTTGCACCTGCACTTTTAAAGTTTGCCCTGTTTGTTGCATTTACCTGTTGAGGCTACACACTCAAGTGTGCTAGCCTGTGTTACATATTTATTGCATTTTCCTGCTGTTTGTTGCAAAAAAAGAAAAAAAAAAGAAAAAAAAAATTATCCTTGTTTCCCGTCTTTCCTGACATAGAGTAGTCCAAATACAGGCTTTGCTGCATTCTGGACTTTTGGAAAGTTCCTGTGTTGCCCATTTTCTTTCTTGGATAAAGGAAGGCTTCTTTGATCACCAGTGGCAGTGGGGAGCTTAGAGCAGCGTATCTATCCCTGGAGGAGTGTTCCCAGCACAAGAATCTGGTAGTCTATTGGCCGTTTTGGGCCAATTTCTAGCTCTTTCAAGTCCCCCCTGTATAAAACTTGCTTTAGCGCGGCTTTGCGTGATTTTGCGCATAGCGCAGCATCGGGTAACGCCGCTTAACTGGGTTTAAACCATTCTCGGCTCCACAAAGTCTGCTCTTCACTTTTTCCCTTAGAAATGATCTAGCTCTCATAATAAACACCCTATTCCTACTCAAAAGCCTGGCACTTGCTCACTAAAGCAATTATAAAAGTCGGCACTAAAAAATTAAAAGCACTACACCCTCACAAACTCCCCTTGAGTACCTTGCTCCCCACTGGCCCTTTTTTCAATTATAAATGAATTCCCAATACTATTCTAGCATGTCCAAAGGTCAGTTGTCAATCTCCTCTCCGGTCCAGCTGGTGAATCTGGAAATCTTGAGGCAATGTTACAACTGCCTCATGTACACAGACAACCCTCTCTTCCTCCCAACAAATTCCAACACACGTGAGAGATGCAACCATATAGCCAAACTGGAGGCTAAGCTCTCTCAACTCAGTACTGGCGTAACCAGTCAGGAGGAGAAGGAAACCACACTCACTACAATTCCAGTCTCACATAGACCAACCATAACAGCAAACCAAACACAAACACACAAAAACATACTCAGAGGCTCTAAATAAAAATCTGCCTAAGCAACAGAGACCTCCAAAGCAGACACCCAAGCAACCGCTACCCCAAAACAAAACACGTGCAACACATAGCTCACAAAGCCAGTGTGCCGAACAGTCACAGCCCTTAAGGCTAAACAACACACCTGATACACTTGTAATAGGTGACTCTATCGTCAGGCACACTGACGTCCCACTCACCAGGCTGAACAAGGAGAAGGTCAAGGTGAGCTGCCTGTCGGGCGCTAGGATCCGCCACATAACACAAGCACTCAGGTCACTCCAAGGCAAGTACAAATATGACGCAGTCATTGTACATGCTGGTGTGAATGACCTGAGATGTACCTCCCTGGACTACATGAAAAGAGACATAGAGGAGCTGTATGAGCATGTAGCCCAGGCTGGAATGACCCTGACCTTGAGTAGCATCTTACCCTCACCAAGAAAGATGCCACAATATGAAGACAAGATGATCAATTTCAACAATTGGCTTAAGTATTGGTGTCATTCAAAGGGGATCCAATGCCTGTCAGCCTGGGATGACATGCTCGACAAGCCACGATGCTTCGTCAAGGACGGCTTGCACCTGTCACCCCTGGACTTTCGGATATTGGCAAAGGCTCTTGCCACCCCCATAGTGCCTTTTTTAGGCAAGGCTCAAAAGACAAACCCACCTCCATAGGTATCACAAGGGATAAGAAACTAAGAGTAATGCTACTCAATGCCAGAAGTCTAAACCTCAAGATGCACACACTCGAAACTCTCCTTAGCATGGAGAACATTGATATCTGTGCAGTAACAGAAACCTGGTTCAAGGCTCCCGAGAGCACCCCAGCACTACCAGGTTATGCCTCATGCCATGTTTTTCGGCCCCAAAACTTGGACCGAACCACAAAAGGAGGGGGAGTATCAATATTCGTCAAAGATACCCACACCTCCAGGTTGGTGGCACAGCACGAAGCATCAGAGACTATCCATGTGCAACTAACAGTGGGTAAAACTGCCTTCCAGTTTATAGCCTGCTACAGACCACCCTCCCAAACCCAGGAACCCCACTTGGCCTTCCTGAGAACACTGGAAAATATGAAGGTCTTTCCAAACACCATTATACTGGGTGACTTCAACTACCCAAACATAGACTGGGAGCATTACTCTAGCTCCAACACCCTAGCCCAAATGTTCCTACAATTTATAAACTCAAATGCTATGGAACAGCTTGTTACCACTCCCACAAGAGGGGAAAACATACTGGACTTGATCATCACCAACATGGGGACTCCATGCTCCAGACCAGAAGTGTATCCCTCACTGGTAAGATCAGACCATAAACTAATCTCACTAGATATTCACATCCCGACCCCAGCCCCTGCCCAGAAATCCACAGTGAAAAACTTCTCTAAAGTAAATTTCGCACTCATCAAAACCGAGGTGGAATCCTTCAAAGCCCCCAGGCCTGTGGAAAATACGGCCCAGACCGCAGAATCCTTTATAAACACATTCTATGACCACCTTCAGGAATGCACGGACCATGCAATCCCAAACAAAACCAAGACCCAATCCTCCAAAGGCAGGCGTCCTGTCTGGTGGACCCCAGCCATAAACAAACTATACAATAGAAGGAGGAAGCTATTACATGATAGAGCAAAATGCCAAAAAGGGAAGGCATCTCTGATCAGTATTAGCAAAGAACTACGGGCACTCATAAAATCATCGAAGGTCAGCTTCGAGAGAAAAATTGCACAGGACACTAAGGATAATCACAAGGCTTTCTTTAGTTATGTTATAAACCTGGGCGGGAATTCCCAGACATGCTCAGAATTAGTCCAAAATGACAAAAAAATACACCGAACCCACAGACATTGCCAACATCCTTGCTGACAGGTTCAGCGCAAACTTTCACCCCCTTCCCCACCAAAAGGGCAAATATCTATCCCAGCAGAGTGCTGCCCCCCTGACATCTCAGATGCTCAGGTAATAGCCGCCCTCTCCAAAGCAAAAAACACAGCCGGTCTGCATCCTACATGAACTCCAAGAAGAACTAAACCCAAACATAAAACTGCTGTTCAATCTCAGCCTTACTACAGGATATGTACCCAAAGAGTGGCGTACAGCAACAGTGGTCCCTCTCCACAAAGGTGGTGTCTCAATGGATCCTGGAAACTATCGCCCCCATAAGCCTGACTAGCTTGGTCTGCAAAGCTATGGAAAGGATCATCATGGACCTCATAAATAAAGATATTGGGACCTACAGACACTGGATCCTACCCAGTTCAGCTTTGTTAAGGGCAGATCCTGCCTCTTAAACCTGGTTGATTTCTTTGAAACAGTCACCAAGGCCATTGACAAGGGGAAGGTGGTCCACACAGCCTACCTGGACCTCGCAAAAGCCTTTGATACCCCACTCGGGCATTATAGATAAGCTCACCAGCTTAAATATAAACCCCTATGTCATTAGATGGGTTGCAAACTGGCTCAAGGACAGAACCCACATGGTTAGAATTGCTGGAGCCATGTCAGACTCCAAACCAGTTACAAGTGGTGTCCCACAAGGCTCAGTCCTGGGACCTCTCTTGTTCGATATATATTTCTCGGAGGTACAGGTCAACATGGAAGGACTGTGGCTGACCAAGTTCGCAGATGACTGCAAACTGGGCCCCATAATCAACTCTCCAGCCGACACAAGCATCCTACAAAAGGGTCTCATAGAAACAGACAACTGGTGTCAGAGCCATGGCCTCAAGCTAAACGCCAAAAAGTGTATAGTCACCCCCTTTGGCAAAAACAAAATGCCCACAAATTACCACATAGATGGTAATCCATTAAGTACAGAAGAAGTAATTAGGGACCTGGGGACCCGAGTTGATAGCAATCTCTCATTCGACAACCATGTGGAAAATCATTTTATATAGCCCACCTAATCATGAAGGGATTCACATCTAGATCAGGGGAGGTCATCGTGCCTCTTTACTCATCCCTCATCAGGCCCATAATTGAGTACAATGCCCCTTTTGTGATGTACCTTACCAGATACTTGCAGCAACTGGAAAGACCCAAAAAGTACCTCACCAAGAGGATCAAAGGGCTCAAACAGATGCCATATGCTGCCCGGTTAAAGAAACTCCAGCTCTACTCAGTGGCATACCGCCTGCTCAGAGGCGATCTGTGCCTGACGTATAAAGCCATGTCCAACCCGGAATTAATGGACATGCTGCACCTCAGAAAATCCAAATCCCATCGAGCTACGCGCTCCAGAGACTTGAACCTCAGCACTGAAATAAATAGGACATGCTGGTGGGACAGATTCATAACCCAGAGGCTCCCTTCACTCTGGAATAAAATCCCAGTCCAGGTTAGGCAGAGTGCCTCATTGACTCTCTTAAAGAGGAATCTTGATGAGTGGATGGGAAATTGTAGATTTACTCTGGGTATCACTTCTGTGTCACTGTTAGACAGATGCAAAGTATACTAACCTCAAAAAAGGGCATAGCAAAATTCATTTTAAAATGGGTGGCGAAAGCCAAACACACTCTGGCTAGGCTTGTAAATGCCCTAGGGCAGATAGCCTAGTGTGAACCTATGAACCTATAAGCATCATCACAGCTATATATACAGTAAATGCCCTGGGAGAGACGGGCAGCACAACGAGTAAAACGTGACCTGTAAAGCCGCAGTTCCATCTGGAATCTGATTAACTTCCTGGGGCCCTTGTAAATGGCAATTCAAATACAAACATTGTTTTTGCCAAGTGTTGCCATGAAAACTCTTAACATTTACAGTAGGAGGAAGATTTGAAAAATTGGCATTTTTAACCTTTTCCCATCCAGAACAGGTCTCAGGTCTCTAGGGTCTGTTTTATTTTTCTTACTTGGAGTTAGTACAAGTCGACAATAAAAGCCTGATATTCTAGGCATTATTAGGTAATATCCTGATATTCAACTACTCTCCGTCTCATATCACCTACTAAGAGGCGATCTCTGCTTGACTTACAAAGCCATGTCTGACCCAGCTGTGTTAGAAATGCTACATCTAAAGAAAACCCAATCCCTCCGCACCACATGCTCCAGAGACCTCCCCCTAATTACCACAATCAACAGAACATGCTGGAGGAACAGGTTCCTCACCCAGAGACTGCCCATGCTATGGAACAGACATCCCATACATGTCAAGCAGAGCACCTTACTGACCCTCTTCAAGAGAGATCTTGATGAGTGGATGGGAAATCAAAAATTCAACCCAGGATCACTCCAGACTCGAAACAGACACTGGGAACTAAGGTTGGGTGGCACAATGCCAGGGTAATCCTATGGACTAGGCTTGTAAAGGCTCCAGGGCCATTAGCCTAGTACACACCTATGAACCTATGATCCTTTTTCTCCTGTGGCCGTATAAGGCACCCCCCTACTTTAGCATCACTTACACCAGCCTAATGGAGACATAAAATGACACAACGTGGTCAGTAGTCCACTTACAAACTGTTGCTTACTCACTTGATGCACCTCAGCTGCAGAGATAATGACCTGATGTTCCAGTTTCCTGACCTCAACACCCACCTGCTCAGGTAAAACCTGAAGTGACGGTGCACATCCAGGGTGAAACAAGCTCCATCTTGCCTCCCTCTGTATTCTGAATTCTAAAAGGGGACTTTGTGGTATCACTTTCAGGAGGAAGGGGAAATGTGGATGGGTTATAAAGGGGACCTATAACTGAGAAAAACTACATATTGTTTACTAAAAATATTTTATGTTTTGTTGACCGGGTTTAGTCTCACTAAGCTAGTAGCCTCTTTTCAGGGGCAACCCAAAATGGTATCTATACTACTAGGGGAAATTTGGTCAGGGTATCGGGGAACTTCCCCTACTCTTTTTGCTGTGAGGGGGGAAATATTTATATTTTTTGGTTGTACTTCCTGCTTCTGTTTCAGCAGCGGACGTTTCACATAGAAGCAGGGAGTTATAGCAATGGCACAGACAGAGTTGTTTGGTGGTGACTGGGGGAAGGTGGTCAAGCCTTCAAATCAGCTTAAAAATGTGTTCAGAGATAAGAGAAAAGAATGTAGTTGCACCTTCTACATCTGGGTCTGGCGTCAAAGAAGTGACAGAGAAGACGTGTGCCTTATAGCGGAGTTCCAGTGGTTTTCCAGCAGCAGCTATTCTAGGAAGAAAACCAGTGTGATGAAGGATGTATTACTACAACTCTTCAGTTTTTTTAATTTCTCCAAATGTTTTGTGTTTCTAATACCATGATGGGAATGGACCCCATTCCTAAGTCAAAGCACGATTAAAGTTCATGAAATTAGTATTGTTTCAATTTTTGATGTCAGCCTAATGTGCTCTTCACAGCACCAGCAATGTGCCCAGTAATAACTCCTCCTGTAATTCGTACGGATTTACGTGTATTGGTAGCGTATCTAAATATGATTGTAAACTCTTTTTACAAGACTTGTTGCTCCTACTACCATCGGAACTGTCTGGGTTTTCTTCTTCCACATTGCTCTAGTTTCTGCTAGCAGATCCTGATATTTTGACTCTCTCTCTCTCTCTCTGTATGCAAGACACTGTAGTCGCTGGGTGTGGCGATTTCAATGATCAATGCTACTTTGTCTTCTTTTCCTGAACCACTATATCCGGTTTTCTAGTATCTGTCTTTCGAACTGTTGGCAATGGATGATCCCATGTGATGTAGACCATCATTTTCTAAGATGCTTTGTCTCTCATTTTTCCAGTGTTTTTTAGCCACTTCAACACCATAATGTCTGCATAATCCCCAGTGCAGCAGCGTTGCCACAGTATTATGCATTTCAGTATACAGTCCTTCTGCCATTAGTATGTCATAACCATCAACTAGGTGTGTAACTGTTTCCAACTCTGTTTTACAAAACCTACATTTGTCTGTTTCTCCCACATGTTCAATGGACTTTGTAAACCAACGTGTATGTAGCCCACTATCTTGGGCTGCCAATATTAACCTTTCATCTCTTGGTTTGAATTTGCCTCTCCTTAACCATTCCTGCATTCGATCCTGATAACCATGAAGGCCTTTCATAAGTTTTCTATACTTGCAACTATCTTTATGCATTTTCCACATTTCTTACCTTTTCATCTGACCCTTCACCTTACATTCTTTCTTTTGTTTTTTGGCACATTCAGTTGCTACCTGATTTTTATCTACTTCTGTTTTGATTTCCATTCCTGCTTGATGGGGATATGCTTCTGCTAAGTTAAGCAGGGAAGTCATTTTAGATTTATTCTGCTAATGCCAAGTTAAACAGGGAAGCCATTTTAGATTTATTCTCCTCATGTTTCAAAACTTTCACTACATTTGGGTCTCGTGAGGTCAGCAGATGTGTGTGGAGTCCCATGATTGCAGATATAGATGTAATCATGTAATCAATTTCAAGGAGGCCCATCCCGCCTTCGGAACGGGGAATATATAATCTTGGTATGCACTGATTTTTATAAATCATTTGGTGAGCATGAAGCATCCTTCTTGTTTTAATATCTAATTTATCCAACACATTTTGGGGCCAATCAATCACTCCAAAACTGTAAGTTAGGACAGGAAGAGCAAATTGGTATAGCTTGCATTTTGTTCCTAGACGTCAATGCTGTTTTCAGGATTAATTCAAGTCTTCTAAACTATTCCTTACTAAGTTTACTCGCATTTGTTCGTGTTTTATTGCTGATCCTTCATAAATTCCCAAATATGTATACACTCCCCCTTGCTCAAGTTCTTTTATATCACATTCTTGTCCCAAACTGATGTTTTTCTGGTGCTGCAGCTTTCCTGCTTTAAAGGTTGCTTTTGCACATTTGTCAAAGCCAAATGACATTCTAATATCATCTGAAAACATTTTGACAACCTACAGCTGTGCTTTCAGTTCCTCATCTGATGAACTACAGTTTTAAATCATCGACAAACAGAAGATGAGAAGTCTTTACACTTTGTTGTTTTCTAGGAGACAAATTATAGCCCTGGCCTAAGCTGTTAAGTAAACAGCTTAAT
Source organism: Protopterus annectens (assembly GCF_019279795.1). Classification (NCBI taxonomy): domain Eukaryota; kingdom Metazoa; phylum Chordata; order Ceratodontiformes; family Protopteridae; genus Protopterus; species Protopterus annectens. The sequence continues at coordinate 854,464,101 of NC_056750.1, forward strand.
GGGTTAAGGGCAAGACAAAAGAGCAGCAGTGACAGAGAGTCACCCTGTAATATCCCCCTTTGAATTTTTATCCCTGGGATAATAATTTGTCCTTTATCGTGGTTTAATTGCAAAGTGGTCTGACATCGACTACGTTAGGGTGACCATGAAACAATCAGTGTAGGATGTACCTCATACATTTTTAAGCACTCTTTTATCCATGAATGTGGGATACTATCAAATGCTTTTTTGTAGTGAATGAATCCATGCCATACTTAGATTCTTCCCCTTTTTACAGTTCTCCACTATGACTTTAACAACAAATGACCCTTTGTTCCATATGACTTTCTTTTATTGCCCTTTTGTTCTACTGCCATAATTGAGTTTTCTTCTAAATGACTATAAACTCTGTCAGCATCAATTCCCATGTAAAGTTTATATGCCGTCAGAAGGCAAGATATTGGTCTATAATTTTTGGGGTAGCTTGCAGGTTTACTCTTAAGTAGGAGCATTCTTTTACCTGTTGTTAGCCAGACTGGGCGTATATAAATAGTTATTACTCATGGCTAGGTCTTCATGCAAAGCTGTTAATACTTGTAACCTAAAGTTAGGCACTGCATCTGGGCTTGGGGGGGGGGTGTTCCAATTAGAGGCTTTTCTTAACTTTGTTTCAATCTCTCTGGCTGTTACTTTGACCCATTTCATATCCTGTACCTTTAAACTTCTTATTCTTTCTTTTACTACTTCTATCCATTTAGCATCTTTATGTTCCACAGGATCTTCATAGATACTTCTCCAAAGTGCATCTATTTCTTCTTTTTTTTGCAGTCTTTCAATTCCAGTTGAGAGGGCTGCTGGATGTTTTATTAGAGACATTATGTTGAGGAATGCAAACCTGAGAATGGCAAGGATGTGGCACAGGGAGATCTAATGGACAAAGAGGTACTTTTGTTACAAAAAACAAGAGATGGTAAGACAAAAACTTACACTGACACAGTCAGGGAAAAGGCAAAAAAAAAAACATTGGGAAAAGAAACTTACGAAACAAAGAAGTTACACTGTTAGTATTTTATCCTAGGAAGAAAGAAATACAAAGATATGAGATATGGGACAATGTTATTTCACTTTTAGGAACTTCATCAGCAGAGGTAAGAACTTTTATTCATATAAGCAAAGAAACTTTTTGAGACAATCTTTTTGAAAATGGTCATGCAATGGAAAAATGTTTGAGTCAGTATGAAAATAAACACTGTACTTCATGAGATGCTTAAGTAGTTAAAGTTATTTCCAGAGAAACTAAGAAAATTCATCTTCAGTTTAGAACAGAAGCTGACAGAGACTTTGAAAAGACATTTAAATAGCATATATAAAGCTGTACTGGACATTTCTAACGTTTTCGATAACAGAGGGTTATGAACTGGGGAGTTGGGATTGTAGCACTGTACTAAAAATGGAAAATGATAAAATCATTCATATCCCTAGTATTCCACGTACAGATGATCAAAAAGGTGTTGTTAAATATCGGGGTCAACCTAAAACTTGTTTCTACTGTAGAAAATCAGATCACCTGATTGTACAAAAGGGAAAAGTATATGTGGTGTGACAGATCACGATGTAAAAAATGTGAGTTCAAATGCTATAAATGAAATAAGAAAGGTCATATGCAGATGGACTGTAAAGAAGGGATAGTAGAAATACATGACACTACTGTGTCTGAACACATTCAAAGGGTTATGGAAGTAGTAAATGCAGAACAGGGACAAAACATGTAGAAAAATACAGAAGAAACAGTTGAAAAAATGCTGATAAAAGTATGACACATTAGAAAAAGTACAGTTCTGTACACTAACCATAACTGTAGATGTTCGAGTGTATTCACTGTTGCAGCCATCACATTTGGGTTATCTGCTTGCAGTAGCCCTCAGTCAGCCTGATTACCAAAGTCTTGGGTCCTCGGTCGGTTGCTGTCTCATCTTTCATGATGTCAGGTAGTCAGGGGTATAAAGCATGCAGCCGACGCCATTACATCAGTTTTTCTTGCCCCAGATGTCAGGTGCCCCCATAATTGGAAACAATTATACACAATGTTACACCTCCAACAAAAAAGCAAATACACCAAAAAGCTTTAAGCATAGTAAACAAGAATAGAGGTATAGTCAATAGAAGTCAGGGGCCTGGAGGGAGGGTAACCAGGACTGCAACAGTGAATACACTCGAACATCTACATTTATGGTAAGTGTACACAACTGTACTATGTTCTTCGTGTTTCACTGTTGCAGTCATCACATTTGGGTAGATTCCCAAAGCTAAAGATGGGAGGAGGAATTTAGATAGCATTAGGACCAGCTATAAGGCCCTGCAAGACTGCAGTGGCAAAGCCAGCTCTGGATTTAGAAAAAATTGGCAAGTGGTAATGCTTGGTGAAGGTATGTACAGATCTCCGGGTAGCAGCTTCTAAGATGTCCCTGGTAGGGACACCTCTGAGAAAGGCTGTAGAGGTAGATGCAGCCCTGGTTGAATGTGGTCTTATCCCCTGTGGAGTAGGTTTTCCATGGTGCTTATAGCAGAAATGAAGGCAGTGGCCTATCCACTTAGAAATGGTTTGCTTTGAAATGGCTTTCCACTCTGCCCCTGCAGCAAATGCAACCAGCAGCTGTTCAGATTTCCTTAGAGGTTTTGTGCTGTCCAAGTAAAATCTAAGTTGTCTGCGCACATCCAAGGACTGCAGTATTTGTTCCCCTTTGTTCTGTGGATTAGAAAAGAAGGTTGGCAAATGAATGGACTGATTAAGGGCCACACTGGATACCAACTTGGGCATGAAGGAGGGATTGGTCCTAAGGGACACCCTGTCAGCATGAAACATGATAGAAGGCTCCACTGCCATGAGGGCCTGTAATTCAACACCCTTCTTGCTGAAGTGATGGTTAGAAGAAATGGCTGTTTTCCAAGAAAGGAATTTCAAGTCTGCATTTGCAGCCGGCTCAAAGGGAGGTAGAATGAGCTTTTCCAATGCAAAGTTAAGCTCTCAGGCTGTAGTAGGGGCTCTCCTGGGTGGTCTTAGGTTTTTGGCCCCTCTGAGGAATTGCTTCAGCATTAGATGAGAGAAGAGGGGTGATTCTGTGTTGTAATGAGCTGAAATGGCTGAGGCATGAATTTTGATGGAGGAAAAGGAAAGGCCCTTGTGAAGCATCTCAGTTAAATATTAAAGAATATGAGGTAAATTGGGCACTGCTGTGCCCATCCCCTGAGTTCGGCTCCAGGAACAGAATCCTTTCCCTTTTTCAGCATAGGATTTTCTAATACTAGGCCTCCTTGCCTCCAGAATGACATCCAGCACTTGATTACTGAGGGATGGTAATGGAGAGTTTGGGTAATTAGCCAGGCTACCAGGTTCAGGGCTTGAAGCTGTGGGTGCAGAATCTGGCCCTCCTGCTGGGACAGCAGGGTAGGGGTCTGAGGCAGGTGCCAGCAGTGACATAATGGGCATGAGGGGGTACCAGTGTTGGCATGGCCAGTCTGGGGCAATCAGTATTGTCCTTGGTTTGTCCTGTTTGATCTTTAGTAGCATCTTGGAGAGGAGAGGCAGAGGGGGAAAGGCATAAACTGTTATGTTTTTCCAGGTGAAGGACAGGGCATCCACTTTCCAAGCTTGTTTGTGGGGAGTCCTTGTGCAGAATTTGTCCAATTGGTAGTTCCGGGGGGAGGCAAACAGGTCTATCTCTGGGCTCCCCCATTTGTTTTTCAACATGTTGAATATCTTTGGATCCAGTTTCCACTCATGTGAGTCCATGAAATTTCTGCTTAGGTCGTCTGCCAGTGCATTCAGCTTTCCTGGCAGGAATTGAGCCTGTAGGCGAACTTGGTAGCTCAATGCTGTGTTCCACAGAGCCATGGCTAGTCTGCAGAGAGGATATGAGTGGGTTCCTCCCTGCTTGTTTATGTACCACATAACAGTGGTGTTGTCCGTCTTTACCAATAATTGTCCTGGAAGAATGTGGTCCTTGAAGGCTGTCAGAGCATTCTGTACAGCTAACATTTCTTTTTGATTGATATGCAGGTGCATTTGACTTGGGTTCCATTTGCCTTGAATGCACTTCCCTGGCAAGTGAGCCCCCCCATGCATAATCTGATGCATCTGTTGTTAAGGTTTGGGCGGCAGGGGGTAGAGTGAATGGCAGTCCCTTGTTTTGGTGGCAGCCCTCTGCCCACCAAAGGAACGCTATCTGTAGACAAGGTATGATAGGAATCATTGATTCTAGATCCTGAGAATGTTGACACAATTGGCTTTTTAGATACCTTTGTAGTTTCCTCATATGCAGTCTTGCATATGGAATTAGGAGAATGCAGGCCGCCATGATCCTCAGGGCTTGCAGTATTTTCCTTGTGGATAGCTGGGTCTTTGTGGCCAGTAGTTTAAAGTAGGCTGTCAAATTAACTTGTTTCTCTGGCATGAGGTAGGCCATCTGGGAAGTTGCAATCAAGCTTGCTCCCAGGAATACAATTTGTTGGCAGGGTACCAGATGTGATTTCTTTTCGTTTATGCTGTACCCCAGACACGTTAGCAATTTCTTTACAAATGCCAGATGTTTTAATAGTATGTCCTGGCTTTCTGCCTGAATTAGACAATCGTCCAGGTATGGGTATATTTGAATATTTCTTTGCCTGCAAAATGCAATGACTGGAGCTAGGCACTTTGTGAATACCCTGGGCGCAGTAGATAAGCCAAAGAGCAGTGCAGAGAACTGATAGTGCATGTAGCCTGCTCTGAAGCGTAGGTATCTTCTGCAAGATTTCCTTATTGGGATGTGCAGGTAGGCTTCCTTTAAATCCAGTGTTGCCAACTAGGCAGCTTTGCCTAGCATAGGAGGCAGCTGATGAAGAGTTAGCATTTTGAATTTTGGGATTACCAAAAATGTGTTTGGGATAGACAGGTCCAGGATAGGATGCCAGGAATTGTCTTTTCTGTGTACCAGAAAAAGTCGAGTAGAAACCTTGTCCCCATTCTTCTTCTGGGACAGGCTGAATAGACCTGATGCTTAAAAAAGAGAGAATTTGCTTTTGAGCCTCTGTCCACTGATTTGGGGGTAAGATCTGGCCAACCATTTGGGGTTGGTAAGGAGTGGAAGTGGAATCTGTATCCTTGGGAAACTATACTTAAAACCCATTTGTCTTGGGTAATGAGTTCCCAATTTTTTGCCTGCAGGGCAATCTTTCCCCCTAAAGGAACAGTTCATTGTGCAGGGCTTGGAAGGTTTAAAATTAAGTCATTGACACAGTTTACCATGGGGGGAGTCTAACTACTGCTTAGTCCTGTGAGTACCTTGGGACTGAAGCCTGGGTGTTCTGCTGGTTCTGGGTGTGGACTGAGAAAGCTTGGAAGAGGCAGGAAAGGACCAATTCTTAGAGGGCCAATGCTTACTAAATCTGGGAAGCTGTACTTGTAGGAAATCTTTAACAGTTTGCACAGATTTAGCTTTTTCCTCCACCTTTTTAAGTACTACTTCTGCTTTGTTGCCAAACAGGAGGTCCTGGTTTAAGGGAGCATCCAGCAATTTAGCTTTAACATGATCTGGCAAAGACTGCTCCTTAAGCCAAGCATGCCTTCTAAGTACAGACCCAGTGACAGCAGCCATGCTCTAATGAATCAAAATCACATTGCAAAGTATGTTGACCAACTTGTTCAGCAGAATGCATTAAATCCTATAAATCCTTATTTTCAGCACAGTCAGGAATCAACATCATTTTCTGTTTAAGCAATCCAATAACATGTTGCTGATACTTTAACATATGAAATTGGCAGTTTAAGGCCCTAATGGCCAAAGTTGCAGAATTGTATACCTTCTTACCCCGTCTATCCAGTGCCCTGGAATCTCTATCAGAGGGGGCAGGATTTTTGGCAGTGGTAGCCTTAATGCCCTTGGGTCCCTGTGAAATGGTCTCAGGATCCGCAGTAGGACTTTTAAAGAAGAACTTGTGAGAGTCAGGAACCCAGTAATACCCATCAGGTTTTCTGGGAGCAGGAGGTAGAGAGTCAGGGGCCAAGCTAGATTCTGAGAAGGGATCATCAACGATGTCCAGTACAGGGGGGATGGCCAAAGGCCTGTGTTGGGGCAGGAGTAAGAAATCCCTAAGCCTCTTTTTGGAGTCAGAGAAATCCAGGCCTTCCCACCGAAAATGCTCCGTAAGAGTATACAAGGTTTCACCAAAAGAGAAATCCTCTGGAAGGGAAGCAGAGGGAATGTAGTCCTCTGCATCAGAATCCTCATAGGCAGATAAGGGTAAATGCTGGTCATCAGAGGAAACAAAATCAAAGTCCTGATCAGAAGAGTTAGAAGGAAACTCAGTCCTAGGTCTCTTAGAGGAGGAAGGGTGGCTTCCCCTGATTAGAGTAATAAGGTCTTCAGCCATTCTTATCATTTGTTTTTTAGGCATAGGGGCCTGACCATGCAGTCTGGATGTCAGTTTTCTAGGCATGGATCGAGTTTTAGGCCTTGAAGAAGAAGATTGCGTCAGTTTAATATGCAAATCAGTAGGCCTGAATACACCCTCAGAAGCCGGTGCCTGCACAGCGGCTCTGAACCCATCCAAGGTAGAGACATCCGCAGGTTCCACAGTCGAAGAAGCATCTCGCGGCATACCGGACTCCGAATGGGTCTCAGTAGAGGCCTGCGAATCCGAAGTAGCATGTATCAGGGGCTGCGAAAGCGCCTCACTGAGTACCGACGAACTGGTGACTAGCTTAGGAGAAGCGTCGTTGGCAGCTTTGAACCTATGCGGTCTGTCTCTATCTTTGTCTTTCTTCGGAATGTCGGTAGTCAGGTGACTTACTGAAGCCATTTCTGGATAACTGAACTGAGTACCAAAATATTTAGAAGCGTAAATAAACAGACAACGAATAGTTTGAGGTTTGAATAAGGCACAAAACCGATAGCGAGGTATGTCGTGGTCTGGGTCTAAGCAAGGAATGCAGTACGAATTAAAATCTTTGTGAGATATTTGCTTTCCACAAGAAATACAATTGTTAACTTTTACTGACATCGGTTTAGAGCAAGAAAAAGGTTCCCCAATGGGGTACTTAGCTTAGTTGAAGACTTCAGTTCTGAAACTCGAAAACGAAAATTTCAGGAGTCGGCCGACCGGCACTTGCGAACTGCTTCTACTTTGGGCACCGCACAGCAAGAAAGACTGATGTAATGGTGTCGGCTGCATGTTTTATACCCCTGACGGCCTGACGTCATGGAAGAAGGGACCACAACCGACACAGGACCCAAGACTTTGTTAATCAGGCCAGCTGAGGGCTACCTGCAAGCAAATAACCCAAATGTAATGACTAACAGTGAAACACGAAGAACATCAGAAGGTACTGAATTTAGTGACAAAGAAGTCATTATCTGGAATATTATAAAAAGTCAGCTAAGATGAGAGTGAGAGAAAAAGTCCTGGATTAAAAGCACAGGAAAAGAAGAAAGAGAAAGGGTGAAGCTTTACTCCTTTTCCTTAGAAATACTGGGATTTACAGGCTATTAGCATTCAATGCTAGGTTTCAGGAGTACAGTTAGATCACCAGCTATTATGGACTGGTGTAAAAAGTGTGACAGTGATAGCATCATACTAGAAGACAAAGATTTTTAACAAAGGAGGAGGATTTCAAACAATGTCTGTGGGGGAATGAGATATACCAGGACAAGATTTCTGTTCAGGAATAGCAATACTTATGGAAAAGGCAGGTAAGGTGCTTGCTACTTGATAGTACTGTAATTGTAATGGGTAGGATTATGGTCACTGATGTTAGATGGAGAGACGAGTACACAATACTTGCATTACATGCATATATGTCACTAGTAAATAAAGAGAAGACATGTTTGCCTTAATATTCAATTACACTGCTATTAATATGGAAGTTATTACAGTAAGAGACCTCAACTGTAACTTGAGAAACAAGAAAGGGAATGATATAAAAAAGTTATAGAAATTATGAGCTGTGAGAAGTTAAGAATATGGGAGAACAATTCATCGACATATAGGACAGGAATTGTTTGGTTTCAGAAGGATGTGAAAAAAAGAACGAAGGTACATTAGACATGTTTTTCTCACCATGACGCTATCTGGATAGAATTCAAAGACAAAGTTAGTAATATTAACATAGGAAAAGATCTAAAAAGAATTAATGAAGTAAAGTGGGTAGGTAAGGGTGAAAAAAGAAAGGTGGAATTATGGGAAGATCACATAATTATTCGACAGTTCTATAAAAACTGGTTTGAATGGTGGATGTCTTTTAAAAAGAACTATGAAAAATGATAAGAAGGGTAGCAAGTGAAAAAGACAAAAGGAAGTAAAAAAGATTTATAGTACGTTAAGTGAATAACTTTTTAAAATTTTACAAATGAATGAAAATGAATATTTTATGAAAGAACAAGAGTTATATACAACGAATCAGGAAAAAAAAAAAAAAATCTGTTGTACAAAGATATTTTCTACAAGGTAAAAAAACGAGAGAGCGCTCCTTATTTAAATAAGTTACGAAAGTATAACGAGAGAATTAATGGACATAAAAGGGATAGTACAGAAAGACCAAAGAGATATAATGTGCACTGCAGAATATATAAAAAAAATTAAAGATATTAAAGAACAAAGGATATCATGGAAAGCTAGAACTTTCTCTAAGCAAGAAAATACAGATTAGGAAAAGTATAAGATTAAGAGAGTAAACACGTAAACATACATCGAGCAGAGGGTCCGAACGACTTAGGATATCAAACATATAAGAGCATGACAAGAAGTCAAAAGATGCACTTCATACAAGCATTAAATGAGTGGTTTAATGAAGGATTTTAATATAAGGAATTATATAGTGCAAGTTTTAAATTTGTATGGAAAAAAGGTGAGGGAAAAGATAAGAAATTGGAGGCCTACTGTTTTGGATACGGATTATAAAATCTTTATGAAACTACTACAGAAAAGACTGAACTCAAAACAAAGAATATTCTATTAGATTCAGTATACGGTGTTAAAGGAAAATGATGTCAAGAGTTATTAATGATTTTAGAGAATTTGTAGATGACATACTAAATAGACAAAAGAAAAGACTTTATGGTAGGAGATCTAAACAAAGCTCAATGGGTCCCTATTATAACAACGAAAAGGCAATCTGTCAAACGGCTAAAAAGTTGACTATTCTGGACCTCGAAATCAGATTTGTGGGGGGCACTACAGTGAGGAAAGGGCAAATTTTCTGATCTTCACTATACCGCAATCTCACAAAACCAATCTCGTGGTCCGGAATATTCGACTTTTCAGCCGTTCAACAGATTGCCTTTTCGTTCATCTAACAGGGACCCAAGCTCATGACACTATTCAGCATAATATGCTATGGATATATTCAAAGCTTATAATTTAAGTATGAAAACAAGAAATGTGTGTGTTACAGCATGAACACTGAACAAAATTAAAGTTTTGATAATAGAAATAAGTATCAAGTGGTATAAGGAAGTCATTAAAAAGGTGGCTGCACATTCAGTAACAGCTTCATTCTGGCTCTCCCAGTCTGAAAACTGGAACTTAGCAAAGAAGGCCAGTGGACTTAGACATCTGGGTAAATTTCAGTAACTGGCTAGAAAATGCACTGCCTGAGTGCTAGGAAAAAAAGAAATATAAATGACCTGGGGAAAAATTACCTACAAAAGTTAAGATAGAAACACATATTGAGAAGAGTATTGCAGTTGCTTGGCAAGAAGCACTACAAGTTCCAGAGATGACTTCCAGTAACCTAGAGGGAACACAGACCTGGTTAAAATAAACAAAACACTGATGGAGTATATCAACAAGCTTCAGACATGACTTCCTGTATCCAAGAGGGAAGGATAAAACAGCTGCACACAGACCTGGTTAAAATAAACAAAACACTGATGGAGTATATCAACAAGCTTCAGACATGACTTCCTGTATCCAAGAAGGAAGGATAAAGCAGCTGCACACAGACCTGGTTAAAATAAACAAAACACTGATGGAGTATATCAACAAGCTTCAGACATGACTTCCCGTATCCAAGAGGGAAGGATAAAGCAGCTGCACACAGACCTGGTTAAAATAAACAAAACACTGAAGGAGTACATAAAAACAAACAATAAAAAGCTGGAAAAAACTGAAGAAGCTTTAAACAGATAACCAGATAAGATAACAGAAATGCAAAACTCAGAGGTTGAAATGAGGAAAAGGCTGAATATAATAAGACTGCGCAAGAAGAGATTTTTCAAAAAATAAGAGAGCTGGAGGACAGAGCATGTAGAGAAAACCTGAGATTTCATGCTTTACCACAGAAGATGGAAAAAAAAGACTTTTAATTTTATGAAAGCACAAATCATAAACAATTGGACGGGTATTCCACAAAAGGAACTGTTAATTGAAAGGGCACATCGTGTGCATGCTTCAAATCTGGCTACTAGGAAACAACCTAGACCGCTAAGAGTAAAGATGCAGTCTTATCGGCAGAAGGAGTTGATTCGGACAAAACTGTGGAAGACGAATACATTGCTGAAAGTGGGAGACAGTAAAATGTTTGTGGAGAATGATTATTCAGTGTGCACCAGGCAGACAATTTATTCCATTATTTAGGGAATGTTAAAAAGCAGGCGTGAGATTGAAGATGGCTGGGTACAGCAATTTGAAAGTGCTTTTCCCTAGCAGGACAAAATCCTTTTTTGAGGAAGTACACATTAAGGAGGAAATACAAAAGTTTGTCCAACAAAGGGTGAGTTGTGAATCAGGAGGAGGTTCTGCTTTGTGTTGTCAAGTCAATATGTTTTCGTTTAGTCTGTTTAGAACTTACACAAAGTAACGGTCATGTAAGTTGCACTTACCATAACAGTAGGTGCTCATCATTCACACTGCTGCTGTAGCCTGTTGGCTGTATGGGTTGTATCCTGCATAGGAAACAAGCAGCAGGCCAGCTTCATAAAGCTCTGGCAACTAACTCCTACTATTGATTGGGCAAGTCTACTTGTGGGAAATTAACAGTCAAATTGAAGAAACCTTCTGGACTTTCTTGCCTATACTGAGAGAAAAGCGTACTCGCATGGATCTTACCAGGGGCCTTAAATGGGATCCAAAAATGTAAAATACTGGTAAACAGAAAGACTGGCATCTGAAGATGCCCATGAGGGTGAAAGCGCTTAGTCAGTAAAAGTTGTTGTATTTACATATTTTTATTCTACTTTTGGACAATAAAGGTTCTGTGATTTTACCTGTTTTGTTACCTTGGTGCCTTAAATGAGATGTCTGCACGCACAATCCTTAGAACTTGAAGCTCAGCAGGAAGAGTAGAAGGCCCTGCAGGAGGAGGTGCCAATGGTGTCAGGTACGGGACCCTGGGGTCCTAATGTAGTACTGATAGGGCCAGGGTTAAAGGTGTATGATATTAGGACTTAGGGACATGCTGGGATGAAAAGGAGAATGATGAGGGGGTTATTGGTGGGTGGGAAGGAATACTGCAACATGGAAGAGAAGGACTTTTATGGTTATGGTAAGATTTTACACAACTATTCTATGTCCTTCTATTCCTACATTGCAGCTTAGTTGGCTGAAAGGGTGGCAAATGCAGAAGATTCTACAAAGCCCTGTAGGATTGCCCTGGCAAATCCTGAACGTGCTCTAGAGACCTGGTCTAGCTTGTAGTGCTTGGGGAAAGTGTGGATAGTGGACCATGTGGCTGCTTCTATAATGGAAGACGTGTCAAGCCCTTTTAGGAAAGCTTTGGAGGTGGCCATTGCACTGGTGGAATGGGCTTTTACTCCCACTGGGGGATTTTTCCAGTGGTGGGAATAGCAAAGACAGATTGCTTTCCTGATCCAGCATGTGATGGTTTGTTTGGAGACTGCCTTGTCCAATGTTCTGGGATGGAAGGAAACAAAGAGTTGGTTTGATTTCCTAATGGATTTGGTTTTGTCCAGGTAAAATCTTAGTTGACTGTGTACATCCAGGGAGGGAAGTATCCTCTCCCCTTCATTGGTGGGAGAGGGAAAGAAGGTGGGAAGGTGGATAGATTGGTTTAATGACAAATCATTTACCACGTTGGGCATAAAGGAGGAGCTGGTTCTCAGGGTTACCCTGTCTTTGCGGAACGCAGTTTGGGGGGGGCAAGCCATTAAGGCTTGTAGCTCTGAAACCCTTCTGGCTGAGGTGATAGCCATTAGTAGGACCGTTTTCCATGTACACATTTGAAGAGAAGCTGACCCAGCAGGATCGAATGGGTGTTAGGCAAGCTTTTTCAGGAGTTTGCAAAGAGGAAATGATGTAATATACCTTGCTTTTTAGCTTGTCAGATGAAGTTCCTGTATTGTTTTAAACTTGGGATGAAAGTGCTTACAAGCTTTCACTGCTGTTCTGAATAAAACGTTTGCCCTCAAATGGTGCGAGACATCTTTCTGGATTTAGAAGCTTTTCCAGTGGACGAGTTTAAGTACTTGGGATCAACAGTTCACAGTAATGGTGAATGTGGGAGAGAGGTGAAGAAGAGAGTACAGGCAGGGTGGAATGGGTGGAGAAGAGTGTCAGGAATGATTTGTGACAGATGGGTACCAGTAAGAGTGAAAGGGAAGGTCTACAAGAGGGTAGTGAGACCAGCTATGTTATATGGGTTGGAGACAGTGGCATTGACGAAAAGGCAGGAGTCAGAGCTGGACATGGCAGAGTTAAAGATGTTAAGATTTGCACTCGGTGTGACTAGGATGGACAAGATTAGGAATCAGTATATTAGAGGGTCAAGCTTAGGTTGGACAGTTTGGAGACAAAGCAAGAGAGATGAGATTGCGTTGGTTTGGACAAGTGCTGAGGAGGGATGATGGGTATATTGGGAAAAAGATGCTAAGGATGGAGCTGCCAGGTAAGAGGAAAAGAGGAAGGCCTAAGATGAGGTTTATGGACGTGGTGAGAGAGGACATGCAGGCGGTTGGTGTGACAGAGCAAGATGCAGAGGATAGGAAGAAATGGAAAGAGATGATCCGCTGTGGCGACCCCTAACTGGAAAAGCCGAAAGGGGATGATGAAGGTAAGGTCACAGGATGGAGGGACAGGCCTTTTTGTATGTCTACTGTGTAATACCCCTTTAAGGAAGAGTTTTACATCGAGCCTGGCTAGCAAGGGTGGGTCTAGAGACAAGCAGGCTGATATTGCAGAAAGGCATACTTTTACTGAATAGCAGGAGAGTCCACTTTTTATCAGTTGACACACACAAGAACTGGGGGGGTGGAATCAGCAATGCAAGGGTCCCTTCTCTTGTCTAGACACAATTTAGTAAACCTTTCCCATTTAACTAGGGATTATTTTCTTGTTGTAGGTTTCCTGGCCTCCCTCAGGACTGAACGCATGTCCTCTGAGTAGTGGTGTCTGAATGGGATCAAAGGTTTATCACCCACAGTGTCAGGGACAACATCAGCAAGTGTGGGAGGATGAGTTGTATTTTCTTGTGTCAGGTGGTCCACCTTGTAGGGTAACTTCTAGTAATTGCCCTTAGCTAGATTGTGAAGTATGGGGAACCCATTGCTGCCACGGCCAGTAGGGAATCATTAACAAGATTTTTGGTTTGTCTCTCCTGATTTTCAGGAGGACTTTCTGAATCAGTGGGAAGGGGGGGGGTGGCATAAAGAAACTTCCCCTCCCAGGAGATGTTGAAAGCGTCTACTCTCCATGCTAGCGGGGAGTAAGTCTTTGAGCAGAAGGTCTGGAGCTGCTTGTTCTGGGGGGGGGGGTGAACAGGTCTACTTGAGGAGTGCCCCACCGGTTGACAATATCTAAGAAGACAGTCCTGTCCAGCATCCATTCGTGTTGTGGAGAGGATGTCCTGCTTAGATCATCTGCTTGCTTGCTTGTCCTGTGAGGGGATGTAGGTTGCCTGCAGAGACAAGTTGTGGTGAGAGGCTAGATCCCAAATCAGCAGGGTTAGTCTGTACAACTGATATGCCTTTGTCCCTTCCTGTTTGTTGAGGTACCATATTACAGTAGTATTGTCTGTTGCTATTTGAAGGGCCCCTGGTAGAAGCACAGGGATAAAGGTTTTTAGAGTTAAGAAGACTGCAGTCACTTCTCTGACCTTGATGTGTTTGGACTTCAAGGAATGGTGCCAGTTTGCTTGAACCCCGTAAGATACCATTGTGGCTCCCCACCTTGAATCTGAGGCATCTGTATGCATTACCTGGGTTGGGGGGTGGGGGTGTGCTGGAGAGGAAGCCCCAGGTTTAGTTGGACTTGTTGGATCCACCAACTGATTTCTTTCTTTAGGCAGGGAAGGAAGAGCGAGATTACTTGTTCCAAGTTATTCAGGTGCTGGGACCAAATGTTTTTGAGTTACCACTGCAGTTTGCGCATATGCATTCTGGTCAGTGGTAGCATGGGGATGGTTGCTGCCATTAAGCCCAGGAGTCGAAGGAATTGCCTTGCAGTTATTGTCTGAGGGAGTAGTAGCTCCTTGAAGTGGGAGGTCAGGGATAAGACCTTGTGCTGAGGGAGAAAGGCCTTCATTCTGTCCGTTCAGATTCTGCAACCCAGGAAAATCCTGTTCTGGTCTGGGTTCAAAGAGGACTTTGGAAGGTTGAGGGTGAACCCTAGATTCTGCAAAAGGGACACGGTGAAATGCAGATGCTTTGACTCTGCCAGTATTAGGATATGATCCAGAGGATAGGGGTAAATCTTGATTCCCTGAGTTCTGCAGAAGGCAATGGCTGGGGCTAGGCACTTTGTGAACACTCAGGGGGCAGTGGACAAACCAAAGGGCAAAGCGGTAAATTGGAAATGAGAGGACGGCCCAGAGAAATGCAGAAATCTTCTGTGGGAAGTTCTGATTGGTTTGTGTAAGTAGGCCTCCTTTAGGTCCAAGGTGGCCATGAAGGCCTTGGTTGGTATGAAAGGAAGCAGAGTTGAAGTGACAGCATTTTGAAGGTGGGCACCTGAAGGTAAAGATTTAAGAAGGAGAGGTCTAAGATGGGTCTCCATGGGCCATCTTTCTTGAGAACCAAGAAGTGATGGGAGTAGAAACCTTTTCCTTCCTGCCCTGAAGGGACGGGTTCTATGGTACCCAGCTTCAAAAAGGTCTGTCAGAACCTGTGGAAGGAGATCCTGTTGGTTTTTGGGAGGGAAAGGGATGCCTCTCATGGGTGTTTTTTCTTTCCAGGAGAGGAAATATCCTTTTTGTATTATGGATAGTACCCATTTGTCCAAGGTTATGGTTTCCCAGAAGGGGAGGCAGTGGGAATGGTGTGCTGAGAGTGATAGGGGGGCAAGTCAGTCACACATTGCTGGGGGCTCCTCTGTCCTGAAAAGGTTGTCTAGGTTGAGGATGCGGGCCAGCAGGTCTGGAAGTGGTGGGTTTTCTTGCACCTCTTCTAAATATGTAAGAGGAAGTACCCACCTGGGCTGGGTTTCGCCTTACAAAGGTGGCTTTAGCTGGATAGTTTCTGTAGTACTTGGGAATGGGGGACACCAGTAAATGTTTTATGTCCTGCAATTCCTTACTTTTTTCTTGCAGATTCATAGAAAGACCTGCAGATTGTTTTGCAAAAAGGAAATTGTGATCCAGGGGGACATCCAGGATCTTTGACTTGAAGTCTTCTGGGAGATTCTGAAGTCTCAGCCAGGAGTATCTCCTGAGGACAGAAGAAGATGCTGCAGAGCGGGCAGATGCTTCTGCAGCATCATAGCTGCATCTGATCGTGTGTCTGGCTACTTGTGCAGTCAGAGACAGTTTTGGAGGAGATGTCAGCCTTAATGGGGCTGTAAGGGATATTAGCCAGCATGGAGAATGCTTGTGAGACCAAGTCCAGACCATATTTAGTTGTGTGTGCCTGATAGTTAATGGCTCTGAAAGCCAAAGTGGAGGAGGTGTAAGCCTTCTTACCAATCCTATCCATAGATTTGCTGTCTTTATCAATGGGTAGGAGTGAGGCGGAGGAAAGGAGTCTGGATTGCTTATCAGGATAGGTGGCAATCACTGCTGGGACTGCTAAGGGGTGTTTGACTAAGAATTTCTGCTCGTCAGGCACCTTGTAAAAGCGATCTGCTTGCTTGGGGGAAGTTGGCTATGAATCTGGAGACTTAGATGCAGAATTAAAGGCATCCAGGTAAGCAGGCAGAACAGCAGAAGGGGAGGGGGATTCTACTTGATGAAGCTCAAAATACCTCTTTTGGGTATCAGACATTTGTGAGGTATCCCATTTGAAGTGGTCTTTCATTTTGGTGATAGTCTCACCAAATGTGATATCCTCAGGAGCGAATCTCCCTCTATAGATTCCTTATCAGCAGAATAATACTCCTAGGGTGAAGCAATTTGGGAGGTGTAAGACACGGAGTCCTCAGAGGAGGAAAAGGATGAATCATGATCTTCTTCCTTACCCTGAGATGTCAGGAGGGGGGGGAAGGGAAGAGGCTGATGCAGGCCTAGGGCTGAGCAAAGGTAGAGCAGCGGCGGATGAGGCTGAAGGCCTAAGGGCCACAAAGGCCTGCATCAGGGTAGGCCTTCTGCAGTGGGAGAGGCATGCTTGGTTTTCGGTTTCTTTTTTGCTGGGGTAGACGTCGGAGTAGGCCTGGAATTGGGTCTTGTAGGAACCGTATCCGAAGGCAGGATCCCGGTCAGAGGCTCCACAAATTCTGGTTCCCCCTCGACCTCGACGGTAGTCAGGGTCTGGGTTAGCTACGGGGACGTGCTGGTCATAGGCTGACTTGGCTTCCACAAAGATAGAAGTCAAAGTCGACGGATCCGCCAGGCATCCCTCAACTCCTAAATCGGCTGCTGGCGGGGCATCCGGTAACGGAGCGGCAGAAAAAGAAGGCCTAGGAAACTTGTCCTCCTTATGCGGAGGTTCTGACGTGGCCTCTGAGGTGGGATGCATCCTTAGGGCTAATGGCTTAAGGTGCTGGTTTTCTAAACAGAGGTTATATGGGGCCAGATGGCTGCGTAGGGCTTTTAGCACAAATGACTGACACATGGAGCAAGCGGTATGGTCGTCCTCCTGGCCTAAGCAAAAAAACACACCGATCACGGGAGTCTTTATGGGGTATCTGGAGCCCGCATTGGCATTTACCCTTTTTACCCGACATCGACTATAAACTGCTACAAAAAAAACAAGCCTAAGCAATAACAAACAAATATGAAGGAAAAAAAGCAACAGGTTACTTAGTTTTATTGAAATGTCTGATGTGAATGAGTGAACACAATGCGTCGATTGTCTGTGGCTGAAAAGTTCTGGGGACTGTGTGTGCAGACATCACATTTAAGGCCCCTGGTTTATTACCCTACGTGTGACATCCCACGCAGCTGCAACAGCCAAGCTGAAGCTTTTGTACAGGAGCCAATGTATTAGTCGCCCAAGGGCAGGAAATCCCACAAGTACACTGCAACACAGGAATAGAAGGACATCTAACTACATACAGAAGTAGGGGGATGGTGGCTGGTGCAAGCACTGTAGCAGTAAGCAATTCGAACACCTACTGTTACGGGTAAAGAACCAGTTACACAACTGTACTATGTTCATTTATCACTGCTGCTGGAACCATTGGGTTGTATCTGTTGATTACCAAACCTATCGAACCTGAAAGGAGGAAGGATGTGGATCCAGGAAACCCCTGGAGAACGGTCCTAGCAAAGCCAGCTGTGGACCTGGAAATGGAATTCAGTTTGTAATGCTTTTTAAAAATATGCACACAGCAACAAGTTGCTGCCTGTAGATGCATCCTTTTCGATATGTCATTGTAGATGCCAAAGCTTTATGGAATGTGAC
This sequence comes from Protopterus annectens, assembly GCF_019279795.1. Taxonomy (NCBI): domain Eukaryota; kingdom Metazoa; phylum Chordata; order Ceratodontiformes; family Protopteridae; genus Protopterus; species Protopterus annectens. Next base: position 854,481,842 of record NC_056750.1, read on the forward strand.
AATATATACTGTGATAACACCTGGAACTGATTTACCATGGTGGGTATAAAGAAAAGGCAAAAATCAAGGAAAACCACCTACAAACAGTCTGTTTTGACACGATCCTTCTTTGTCCCATCACAAGAAATAAACAATTCAGCTTTTGTAAAGGACTTAGCTTTACATAGGTGGTTACAAAGCTGTAGTCCCAAGAGCAATTTTAAGCTTACCCTTACCCAGTACTTAGCAGTATGGACTAAAAATGACTCCGGTGTGGAAGCGCGGGAAGAGACTAAACAAAAGATAATATAAAAACTGAGAAACTGGAAGCTGTTACATGGATATGGATAGTAAGATACAAGTAGTTAAAATGTTTTTAGACCCTTTAGTTTTATTCACAGGTCAGGTATGATATTTTTATCAACCATAGGAGAAATTGTGGATAGCAATTAAAGAGCTGTAGGTGGTTATCTGGGAGGGGAAGGCAGTAAGAGTCACGTGGGATAAGCTGATTCTTCCAATAGATCAAGGACTGGAATATTACTTGATTTGAATGGGTATTTTCAGAGCTACACAGCTAAGGCTCCTATAAACAGCACAAACAGAAACCTTTACTTCAAAGTGGAAAGGGAAGATGATGAAACTGGGAGGAAGCTCAAGAAACAAGGACAGACTGGGATTTTGGATGTAGATCTTTAAGGAGAACAATAATCATACAGAATATTATACTCAAAGTAGCAGAACACATTCTAAGAACTAAACCAACATGGGAATGGAGAAAGGAGATTCTGCCGATAGGGATGACTGCAATTAGGGATACAGACAATACGCAAGAGGGGGCTGGAATTTATTGGACAAAACTGGCAAAAGAACCAAAGTATTGGCAGCAAATAACTACAGAGGGAAAGGTAATAGAATGGGAAGATGCCAAGAATTTATTTGAACTGCAGGTTAGAGATTGCCTTCCCTACCAAAGTACAGGGAAAAGAAGAAATATGGGGTTCCTAAATGAAAGACCAGAACTGGTTGAGTTTTTAGTGGAATCTAGAACAGAAGCTGCTGTTAAAAAAGGAATAATTAGCAGAGCATTTAAAATATTGCATGATAATGAAGAATCAATCAGAGGAGGTTAGAAAGGATTGGGAAGAGAAACTGGATAAGCAATTCACAAAGAAACAATGGGGGGATAATATGTATGTCTCCCAAATAAGCAACAAAATTTAGATGATTTACGATTTTTGCTTGTAAGTGTTTACATAGCTATTTTTATACCTCAAGTAGACTCCAGAGAATTTTTCCTCAGGTAGACAGCAAATGTTGGACATGTGATGGAACTGGGAAAGAAGAGTTGTGTAAAATTTTACCATAATCATAGATGTCCCTCTCTTCCATGTTGCAGTATTCTTAATGTGGGATTCCCTGCTTCAGGCAACCTGAACATCGGGCTCCTATACAAAAGTTTAAGCCTGGCTGCTGTAGATGCATGGGACGTCACACGTAGAACCATATACCAGGGACCTTAAATGTGACGTCTGTATGCACAGACCTCAAAACTTAAATGCCCATTCGGCCAGTCCCATAGAAAGTAACAAGTGATGTCAACCAGAGGTGTAAAGTGTCATATGCTGGCTAGTCTGACCCTAGTCTAAGGTAGTGGCTCAGAGTGCCCTTTAGACAGGTCAAGTGTAAAAAAAAGGGATAGGTGGGTGGGAAGGAATACTGCAACATGGAAGAGAAGGACATCTGTTGTTATGGTAAGATTTTACATAACTATTTTATGTCCTCCTATTCCTATGGTGCAGTATTCTTAGTGTGGGAGAGTACCACAGCTTAATTAGAGGGAAGGGTGGAGGTAGATGTAGCTGATTCCACAAAACCCTGCAGGACTGCTCTAGCAAACACTGCCCTGGCTCTGGATATGTGGGTCCAATATGTAGGGTCTGGTGAAGGTGTGAATGGTGGACTAGGTGGCTGTTACCAGGATGGAGGCTGCGTCCAGGCCTTTAAGGAAGGCTTTGGAGGTTGCTATGCCCCTGGTAGAATGAGCTCTTACTCCCCGGGGCAAGTGCTTCCCATGGTGAAATAGCAGAAGCAAATGGTTTTCCTAATCCAACAGGAAATGGTTTGTTTGGAGACTGCCTTGCCCAGGGCCCTAGAGTGGAAGGATACAAAGACTTGGTTAGATTTTCTGATGGACTTCGTTGTCTGTGCACATTCAGGGAATGGAATATCCTCTCACTGTCATTGGTTGGAGAGGGGAAGAAGATGGGCAAGTGAATGGATTGGTTTAGGGATAGTTTGTTGACCACTTTAGGCATGAAGTAAGGGTTAGTACGTAGGGTTACCCTATCCTTGTGTAGGCCATTGGAGCTTGTAACTCTGACACCCTTCTATCTGAGGTAAGGGGTACCAGCAGTACAGTCTTCCATGTACACATCTGGAGTGTAGCAGCACTAGCAGGTTCGAATGGGGCCAGTGTTAGTTTTTCCAGAATGAAGTGTAGGTCCTGGGGGGGGGGGGTTTCTTGGTGGTCTGATGAGTAAGACCCCTTTCAAGAATAATTTGACATCTAGCCTTGTTAGTAAAGGGGGATTAAGTGGTAGACGGGCTGAAATTGCTGATAAGTGGACTTTCACTGAAGAGTACAAAAGACCAGCCTTAATTAGTTCACACACATAGGTAAGGACTTGGGGGGGGGGCTCCCTGTCCTTATGGAGACACCAGTTGGAGAATCTTTCCCATTTCAGTAAGTAGGATCTCCTAGCAGTCGGTTTCATGGCCTCCCTCCGGACTAAAAGCACGTCCTCTGAATAGTGGTGTCTGAAAGGGATTAAAAGTTTATCACCCAGAGTGTTAGACCTAACATCTGTTGGTGAGGGTGAATAAGAGTTCCCTTTTGCTGTGCGAGTAGGTCAACCTTGTGGGGTAACTTGTGGTGATTGCCCTTGGCTAATGAAAGAAGTAGGGGGAACCAGTGCTGCCTTGGCCAATAGGGAGTCATCAGCAAGATTTCTGGTTTGTCCCTCCTGATTTTCAGGAGGACTTTTTTTTTTGCACAATGGCTCAAGCAACAGAAAGTAGAAATGGATGTCACCAAGGTTAGGGAGAATATAGCACATGGAAGATAACAAGGGATCCTGTAGATGTATTAGAAATATTTTGGAAATTCTGTGAAAGACTGTATAAAGCAGACACATATGGAAATCAAGAAACAGTACAAATGGAAATGTTCATGGAACAATTAAATACGCCAAGGTTAGAGGTACAGGGGGCTCAATTACTAGCAGGATAGTAGGAGATGAGATAAAATGGTGATGTATATCCAATCTACAGGAAGGTCCCCAGAATAGATGGTATTCCTGTGGAAGTTTGGACCCTAGGAGGAAAAAAATATTAAAGATCCAGATGATTCTAACAGAAGTACCAACATTCTGGAAGAATGTGGTGCTACCTGTAATACCAAAAAAGTGAAAGATTCTTCAGATCCAGCTTCATGCAGGCCCATTTCTATACTAAGCCATAACTATAAAGTGTTTGTGTCTATAATGGCTAAAAGAATGGCAACAGTGATGCCAAAACTGATAGATATGGATCAGTGTGTGGGAAGACAAATATCTGACATTAACAAAACCATGAAAAAAAGAATGCAGCAGCTTCGGAAAACCAGACCCTTTATTAGCACCAAGGTAAGCACTTTCGTCTCTCCAAAATACCAGAGACTTCTTCAGACAAAGAAACCATGGATCAAATGATGGATATGCGGCCGACTCGGATCTGATAAGGATCCGTAACCCACAGGTTGAAGAACAAATGAAGACAACTACTTCAGATCACCTATTCACCTCCTTAGGACGTATCAACATGTTAACAGCTAAATTTAGTTCTAGGTCTCCCCCAGCATATGTTAGTAGTATCGCCTGATGGCCCACTTACAATCAAGTTCTGAAAGCTCTTTCCAAGATAAAAAAAACATTAGCTCTAAGGGGGCTGACTAGGTGCCCATAAACCTCATCAGTATGAAGCACTGTACATACTGATTTACTCCTGAATCTTTAAGTGTCCATAACCCTCGTCAGTATGAAGCACTGTACATACTGATTTACTCCTGAATCTTTAGGTGCCCATAAACCTCGTCAGTATGAAGCACTGTACAGACTGATTTACTCCTAAACCTTTAGGTGCCCATAACCCTCATCAGTATGAAGCACTGTACATACTGATTTACTCCTGAATCTTTAGGTGCCCATAACCCTCGTCAGTATGAAGCACTGTACATACTGATTTACTCCTGAATCTTTAGGTGCCCATAACCCTCATCAGTATGAAGCACTGTACATACTGATTTACTCCTGAATCTTTAAGTGTCCATAACCCTCGTCAGTATGAAGCACTGTACATACTGATTTACTCCTGAATCTTTAGGTGCCCATAACCCTCGTCAGTATGAAGCACTGTACATACTGATTTACTCCTGAATCTTTAGGTGCCCATAAACCTCATCAGTATGAAGCACTGTACATACTGATTTACTCCTGAATCTTTAGGTGCCCATAAACCTCGTCAGTATGAAGCACTGTACATACTGATTTACTCCTGAATCTTTAAGTGTCCATAACCCTCGTCAGTATGAAGCACTGTACATACTGATTTACTCCTGAATCTTTAGGTGCCCATAACCCTCGTCAGTATGAAGCACTGTACATACTGATTTACTCCTGAATCTTTAGGTGCCCATAAACCTCGTCAGTATGAAGCACTGTACATACTGATTTACTCCTGAATCTTTAGGTGCCCATAACCCTCGTCAGTATGAAGCACTGTACATACTGATTTACTCCTGAATCTTTAGGTGCCCATAAACCTCGTCAGTATGAAGCACTGTACATACTGATTTACTCCTGAATCTTTAGGTGCCCATAACCCTCGTCAGTATGAAGCACTGTACATACTGATTTACTCCTGAATCTTTAGGTGTCCATAACCCTCGTCAGTATGAAGCACTGTACATACTGATTTACTCCTGAATCTTTAGGTGCCCATAAACCTCGTCAGTATGAAGCACTGTACATACTGATTTACTCCTGAATCTTTAAGTGTCCATAACCCTCGTCAGTATGAAGCACTGTACATACTGATTTACTCCTGAATCTTTAGGTGCCCATAACCCTCGTCAGTATGAAGCACTGTACATACTGATTTACTCCTGAATCTTTAGGTGCCCATAACCCTCGTCAGTATGAAGCACTGTACATACTGATTTACTCCTGAATCTTTAGGTGCCCATAACCCTCGTCAGTATGAAGCACTGTACATACTGATTTACTCCTGAATCTTTAGGTGCCCATAACCCTCGTCAGTATGAAGCACTGTACATACTGATTTACTCCTGAATCTTTAGGTGCCCATAACCCTCGTCAGTATGAAGCACTGTACATACTGATTTACTCCTGAATCTTTAGGTGTCCATAACCCTCGTCAGTATGAAGCACTGTACATACTGATTTACTCCTGAATCTTTAGGTGCCCATAACCCTCGTCAGTATGAAGCACTGTACATACTGATTTACTCCTGAATCTTTAGGTGCCCATAAACCTCGTCAGTATGAAGCACTGTACATACTGATTTACTCCTGAATCTTTAGGTGCCCATAACCCTCGTCAGTATGAAGCACTGTACATACTGATTTACTCCTGAATCTTTAGGTGCCCATAAACCTCGTCAGTATGAAGCACTGTACATACTGATTTACTCCTGAATCTTTAGGTGTCCATAACCCTCGTCAGTATGAAGCACTGTACATACTGATTTACTCCTGAATCTTTAGGTGCCCATAAACCTCGTCAGTATGAAGCACTGTACATACTGATTTACTCCTGAATCTTTAGGTGCCCATAACCCTCGTCAGTATGAAGCACTGTACATACTGATTTACTCCTGAATCTTTAGGTGTCCATAACCCTCGTCAGTATGAAGCACTGTACATACTGATTTACTCCTGAATCTTTAGGTGCCCATAAACCTCGTCAGTATGAAGCACTGTACATACTGATTTACTCCTGAATCTTTAGGTGCCCATAAACCTCGTCAGTATGAAGCACTGTACATACTGATTTACTCCTGAATCTTTAGGTGCCCATAAACCTCATCAGTATGAAGCACTGTACATACTGATTTACTCCTGAATCTTTAGGTGCCCATAACCCTCGTCAGTATGAAGCACTGTACATACTGATTTACTCCTGAATCTTTAGGTGCCCATAACCCTCATCAGTATGAAGCACTGTACATACTGATTTACTCCTGAATCTTTAGGTGTCCATAACCCTCGTCAGTATGAAGCACTGTACATACTGATTTACTCCTGAATCTTTAGGTGCCCATAACCCTCGTCAGTATGAAGCACTGTACATACTGATTTACTCCTGAATCTTTAGGTGCCCATAACCCTCGTCAGTATGAAGCACTGTACATACTGATTTACTCCTGAATCTTTAGGTGTCCATAAACCTCGTCAGTATGAAGCACTGTACATACTGATTTACTCCTGAATCTTTAAGTGTCCATAACCCTCGTCAGTATGAAGCACTGTACATACTGATTTACTCCTGAATCTTTAGGTGTCCATAACCCTCGTCAGTATGAAGCACTGTACATACTGATTTACTCCTGAATCTTTAAGTGTCCATAACCCTCGTCAGTATGAAGCACTGTACATACTGATTTACTCCTGAATCTTTAGGTGTCCATAACCCTCGTCAGTATGAAGCACTGTACATACTGATTTACTCCTGAATCTTTAGGTGCCCATAACCCTCGTCAGTATGAAGCACTGTACATACTGATTTACTCCTGAATCTTTAGGTGCCCATAAACCTCGTCAGTATGAAGCACTGTACATACTGATTTACTCCTGAATCTTTAGGTGTCCATAAACCTCGTCAGTATGAAGCACTGTACATACTGATTTACTCCTGAATCTTTAGGTGCCCATAACCCTCGTCAGTATGAAGCACTGTACATACTGATTTACTCCTGAATCTTTAGGTGCTCATAACCCTCGTCAGTATGAAGCACTGTACATACTGATTTACTCCTGAATCTTTAGGTGCCCATAAACCTCGTCAGTATGAAGCACTGTACATACTGATTTACTCCTGAATCTTTAGGTGCCCATAACCCTCGTCAGTATGAAGCACTGTACATACTGATTTACTCCTGAATCTTTAGGTGCCCATAACCCTCGTCAGTATGAAGCACTGTACATACTGATTTACTCCTGAATCTTTAGGTGCCCATAACCCTCGTCAGTATGAAGCACTGTACATACTGATTTACTCCTGAATCTTTAGGTGCCCATAAACCTCGTCAGTATGAAGCACTGTACATACTGATTTACTCCTGAATCTTTAGGTGCCCATAACCCTCGTCAGTATGAAGCACTGTACATACTGATTTACTCCTGAATCTTTAGGTGCCCATAAACCTCGTCAGTATGAAGCACTGTACATACTGATTTACTCCTGAATCTTTAGGTGCCCATAACCCTCGTCAGTATGAAGCACTGTACATACTGATTTACTCCTGAATCTTTAGGTGCCCATAAACCTCGTCAGTATGAAGCACTGTACATACTGATTTACTCCTGAATCTTTAGGTGCCCATAACCCTCGTCAGTATGAAGCACTGTACATACTGATTTACTCCTGAATCTTTAGGTGCCCATAACCCTCGTCAGTATGAAGCACTGTACATACTGATTTACTCCTGAATCTTTAGGTGCCCATAACCCTCGTCAGTATGAAGCACTGTACATACTGATTTACTCCTGAATCTTTAGGTGCCCATAAACCTCGTCAGTATGAAGCACTGTACATACTGATTTACTCCTGAATCTTTAGGTGCCCATAACCCTCGTCAGTATGAAGCACTGTACATACTGATTTACTCCTGAATCTTTAGGTGCCCATAACCCTCGTCAGTATGAAGCACTGTACATACTGATTTACTCCTGAATCTTTAGGTGCCCATAACCCTCGTCAGTATGAAGCACTGTACATACTGATTTACTCCTGAATCTTTAGGTGCCCATAAACCTCGTCAGTATGAAGCACTGTACATACTGATTTACTCCTGAATCTTTAGGTGTCCATAACCCTCGTCAGTATGAAGCACTGTACATACTGATTTACTCCTGAATCTTTAGGTGTCCATAACCCTCGTCAGTATGAAGCACTGTACATACTGATTTACTCCTGAATCTTTAGGTGCCCATAACCCTCGTCAGTATGAAGCACTGTACATACTGATTTACTCCTGAATCTTTAGGTGCCCATAACCCTCGTCAGTATGAAGCACTGTACATACTGATTTACTCCTGAATCTTTAGGTGCCCATAAACCTCGTCAGTATGAAGCACTGTACATACTGATTTACTCCTGAATCTTTAGGTGCCCATAACCCTCGTCAGTATGAAGCACTGTACATACTGATTTACTCCTGAATCTTTAGGTGCCCATAACCCTCGTCAGTATGAAGCACTGTACATACTGATTTACTCCTGAATCTTTAGGTGCCCATAACCCTCGTCAGTATGAAGCACTGTACATACTGATTTACTCCTGAATCTTTAGGTGCCCATAACCCTCGTCAGTATGAAGCACTGTACATACTGATTTACTCCTGAATCTTTAGGTGCCCATAACCCTCGTCAGTATGAAGCACTGTACATACTGATTTACTCCTGAATCTTTAGGTGCCCATAAACCTCGTCAGTATGAAGCACTGTACATACTGATTTACTCCTGAATCTTTGGGTGCCCATAACCCTCGTCAGTATGAAGCACTGTACATACTGATTTACTCCTGAATCTTTAGGTGCCCATAACCCTCGTCAGTATGAAGCACTGTACATACTGATTTACTCCTGAATCTTTAGGTGCCCATAAACCTCATCAGAATGAAGCACTGTACAGACTGAGTTACTCCTGAATATTTAAGTGCCCATAACCCTTGTCGGTATGAAGCACTGTACATACTGATTTACTCCTGAATCTTTAGGTGCCCATAGCCCTCGTCAGTATGAAGCACTGTACATACTGATTTACTCCTGAATCTTTAGGTGCCCATACTCTCGTCAGTATGAAGCACTGTACATACTGATTTACTCCCGAATCTTTGGGTGCCCATAAACCTCCTCAGTATGAAGCACTGTACATACGGATTTACTCCTGAATCTTTTCAACCTTAGTCTACAATGGCATGGAGAAAAGCTATGGTAGTTTCCCCTCCACAAGATGCTGATAACGTCAGACTGATGACTTTACCTACCTTGCTGTAAGATAATGCAGCACTTCAGTAAGCCAGGCTATACTGCTGGTATCATGCTGCCCAGCAGCAACAATACAGATGCTCAAAGGTAACATTCCTTACATGACAGCAACGAATGAGTTTGGCTAAAAATCAACCCATCCAAAACAAAGGTCATGAAAACAGGTATAAAGAAAATTCAGTTGGTGTTAAACAAACCAAAAGAACAAATTGAGACTTTCAAATATTCAGGCTCTCGGATATACCTATCCAAGACAGAAATGGACCTAACATCTCAAATTGCATAGGCAAAAAGCCACCCAAAATGGAAAGATTTGAAAACATTACAAAAGAAAACAAGGATTATTCACAAGGAAGACTTGAATCTCTTAAACATGACAAGAGCAGATACAATAGCCACGGGTCAAAAAGGGGAGGCAATAGAGACAGTGCCCATGAGGCTTATCCTATACGTGACCAGGAGAGAAGTATAGCTTACTGATGCTTACACACATACACAGGTCAAGTATTACGTTACACTGCTCATGAGGCTATCCTATAGGTGACTAGGAGAGAGGTATAGCTTACTAATGCTTACACATGTACACAGGTTAAGTATAATGTTACATTTTTCATGAGGCTATCCTATAGGTGACCAGGAGAGACGTATACCTTACTAATGTTACACACGTACACAGGTTAAGTAGAACGTTACACTGCTCATGAGGCTATCCTATAGGTGACCAGGAGTGACGTATACCTTACTAATGCTTACACACATGCACAGGTTAAGTATAATGTTGCACTGCTCATGAGGCTATCCTATAGGTGACCAGGAGAGACGTATAGCTTACTGATGCTTACACACGTACACAGGTCAAGTATTACATTACACTGCTCATGAGGCTATCCTATAGGTGACTAGGACAGAGGTATAGCTTACTAATGCTTACACACGTACACAGGTTAAGTATAACGTTACACTGCTCATGAGGCTATCCTATAGGTGACCAGGAGAGACGTATACCTTACTAATGTTACACATGTACACAGATAAAGTATTAAATTATTTGAAAGTAACAGAGGTTTTTTGAAAGGACACTTGAAAGTAACAGAGTAGTGGTCATTTAATTCCTGCAGCAAGACTTGAACCAACTAGATATTAGGTGGATTATAAAAGATTACAGATTCTAAAACAGAGTGGCTGATTGACCTTGACTCCAGGTGATAATGCAAACAAATACAGCAGTGTTATCTTTGGTAAACAAATCTTGACTGCAGCTTATGTAATGAGAGTTTACTGACATTTTTATGCCACTAAGGTCAAAGACAACAATATTGCACTGTTTAACCATGTAGATGATAGTCAAATTAAAATATTTTTTTTTTATTTTCCATATTCGAAACTATGGAACCGGACTAAGAGTGGGCAGATTAAAACCTAACTGGAATATGAAACAATGACATGACAGACTCATTTACATGCTACCCATTATCCAGGTTAAATGACAAAGTACACTTGTGTACACTTTCCATAAATGTAGAAGTTAGAGTGTACTCATTGTTGCAGTCCTGACTTATGGCATTTCCTGCTTCAGAAACCCTTGGTCGGCCCAACTACAAGAGTAACAAACTCCGTCCTCCAAGACCTGGAGGATGTCTACCCTGATGTCAGGATGATTGGGTAAAAAGGGACCATGATGCCATGACATCATTTTCTTGCCCTAGAAGGTAGGAGCCCCACAGATGGATCTTAAGCAAGGGACCAGGTAAGAGTAAAAGGACCTGTAGGACACCCCTGCAGTGGGTCCGCTGGAAGAGAACAAAGAAATAAACTCTTACTATAAGGAAATAAGGGGATGGAGGAAGGGAAAGAAGACTGCAGGAGTGAGAACACTGGAACATCTACATTTACGGTAAGTGTACACAACCGTACTATGTTACAGCAGATATCAGGGGGAAGGAGGGAGGGATACATGACCGCAGGAGTGAATACACTCGAACATCTACATTTATGGCGAGTGTACACAACTGTACTATGTTACAGCAGATATCAGGGGGAATGAGAGAGGGATACATAACTGCAGCAGTGAATACACTCAAACATCTACATTTATGGTGAGTGTACACAGCTGTACTATGTTACAGCAGATATCAGGGGAAGGAGGGAGGGATACATAACTGCAGCAGTGAATACACTCGAACATCTACAGTCATGGTAAGTGTACACAACTGTACTATGATAACGCAGATATCAGGGGGAAGGAGGGAGGGATACATGACTGCAGCAGTGAATACACTTGAACATCTACATTTATGGTGAGTGTACACAGCTGTACTATGTTACAGCAGATATCAGGGGAATGAGAGAGGGATACATGACTGCAGCAGTGAATACACTCGAACATCTACATTTATGGTACGTGTACACAACTGTACTATGTTACAGCAGATATCAGGGGGAAGGAGGGAGGGATACATGACTGCAGCAGTAAATACACTCGAACATCTACATTTATGGTGAGTGTACACAACTGTACTATGTTACAGCAGATATCAGGGGAAGGAGGGATGGATACATGACTGCAGCAGTGCATACATTCGAACATCTACATTTACGGTGAGTGTACACAACTGTACTATGTTACAGCAGATATCAGGGGGAAGGAGGGAGGGATACATGACTGCAGCAGTGAATACACTCGAACATCTACATTTATGGTAAGTGTACACAACTGTACTACGTTACAGCAGATATCAGGGGGCATGAGGGAGGGATACATGACTGCAGCAGTGAATACACTCGAACATCTACATTTATGGTGAGTGTACACAGCTGTACTATGTTAAAGCAGATATCAGGGGGAAGGAGGGAGGGATACATGACTGCAGCAGTGAATACACTCAAACATCTACATTTATGGTGAGTGTACACAACCGTACTATGTTACAGCAGATATCAGGGGGAAGGAGGGAGGGATACATGACTGCAGCAGTGAATACACTCGAACACTTACATTTATGGTAAGTGTACACAACTGTACTATGTTACAGCAGATATCAGGGGAAGGAGGGAGGGATACATGACTGCAGCAGTGAATACACTCGAACATCTACATTTATGTTAAGTGTACACAACTGTACTACGTTACAGCAGATATCAGGGGAAGGAGGGATGGATACATGACTGCAGCAGTGAATACACTCGAACATCTACATTTATGTTAAGTGTACACAACTGTACTACGTTACAGCAGATATCAGGGGGAAGGAGGGATGGATACATGACTGCAGCAGTGAATACACTCGAACATCTACATTTATGTTAAGTGTACACAACTGTACTACGTTACAGCAGATATCAGGGGAAGGAGGGATGGATACATGACTGCAGCAGTGAATACACTCGAACATCTACATTTATGTTAAGTGTACGCAACTGTACTACGTTACAGCAGATATCAGGGGGAAGGGGGGATGGATACATGACTGCAGCAGTGAATACACTCCAACATCTACATTTATGGTAAGTGTACACAACTGTACTATGTTACAGCAGATATCAGGGGGAAGGAGGGATGGATACATGACTGCAGCAGTGAATACACTCGAACATCTGCATTTATGGTGAGTGTACACAACTGTACTATGTTAAAGCAGATATCAGGGGGCATGAGGGAGGGATACATGACTGCAGCAGTGCATACATTCGAACATCTACATTTACGGTGAGTGTACACAACTGTACTATGTTACAGCAGATATCAGGGGGAAGGAGGGAGGGATACATGACTGCAGCAGTGAATACACTCGAACATCTACATTTATGTTAAGTGTACACAACTGTACTACGTTACAGCAGATATCAGGGGGAAGGAGGGATGGATACATGATTGCAGCAGTGAATACACTCGAACATCTACATTTATGTTAAGTGTACACAACTGTACTACGTTACAGCAGATATCAGGGGGAAGGAGGGATGGATACATGACTGCAGCAGTGAATACACTCGAACATCTACATTTATGGTAAGTGTACACAACTGTACTATGTTACAGCAGATATCAGGGGGGAAGGAGGGATGGATACATGACTGCAGCAGTGAATACACTCGAACATCTACATTTATGGTAAGTATACACAACTGTACTATGTTACAGCAGATATCAGGGGGAAGGAGGGATGGATACATGACTGCAGCAGTGAATACACTCGAACATCTGCATTTATGGTGAGTGTACACAACTGTACTATGTTACAGCAGATATCAGGGGGAAGGAGGGAGGGATACACGACTGCAGCAGTGAATACACTTGAACATCTACATTTATGGTAAGTGTACACAACTGTACTACGTTACAGCAGATATCAGGGGAAGGAGGGAGGGATACATGACTGCAGCAGTGAATACACTTGAACATCTACATTTATGGTAAGTGTACACAACCGTACTATGTTACAGCAGATATCAGGGGAAGGAGGGAGGGATACATGACTGCAGCAGTGAATACACTTGAACATCTGCATTTATGGTAAGTGTACATAACTGTACTATGTTACAGCAGATATCAGGGGGAAGGAGGGAGGGATACATTACTGCAGCAGTGAATACACTCGAACATCTACATTTATGGTAAGTGTGCACAACCGTACTATGTTACAGCAGATATCAGGGGGAAGGAGGGAGGGATACATGACTGCAGCAGTGAATACACTCGAACATCTACATTTATGGTGAGTGTACACAGCTGTACTATGTTACAGCAGATATCAGGGGGAAGGAGGGAGGGATACATGACTGCAGCAGTGAATACACTCGAACATCTACATTTATAGTGAGTGTACACAACTCTACTATGTTACAGCAGATATCAGGGGGAAGGAGGGAGGGATACATGACTGCAGCAGTGAATACACTCGAACATCTACATTTACGGTAAGTGTACACAACTCTACTATGTTACAGCAGATATCAGGGGGAATGAGAGAGGGATACATGACTGCAGCAGTGAGAACAGTCGCACATCTACATTTATAGTGAGTGTACACAACTCTACTATGTTACAGCAGATATCAGGGGGAAGGAGTGAATACACTCGAACATCTACATTTACGGTAAGTGTACACAACTCCACTATGTTCTTTGTGTTTCACTGCTACAGTCCTGACTTATAGGACGATTCCCAACACTGAGATGAGGGTGGAAGGTGCCTTAATGAGAAGTAGGACGCCCTGCAAGATGGCAAATCCTGCTCTGCACTTGGAGATAGCTGATAGGTGGTAGTGCTTGGTAAACGTATGCAGCAATGACCAGTTGGCTGCTTCCAGAATGTCTTTGGTAGGTACTTCCCTTAGGAATGTAGTGGCGGTAGAAGTGGCTCTAGCTGAGTGGGTCCTGACAGATTCAGGGGGATTTTTGCCATGGTAGGTGTAAAAAAGGAAATACAGTGGGAGATCCACTTGGAGATGATTTACTTGAAGACTGGTTTTCCCTCAGAGCCCAAGGCAAAGGAAACAAACAGTTGTTTTGATTTTCTGAAAGTTTTATTCCTGTCAAGGTAGTACTGAACTTGCCTGTGTACATCCAAGGAGTGAAGGATTCTTTCCCCTTAGTTCTCTGGCTTAGGGAAGAGGGTAGGCAAGTGTATGGCTTGGTTCAGGGAAGTGTCCATGACCACCTTGGGCATAAAGGAAGGATTAGATCCGAGTGAAAATTTGTCTGGGTGGAAGATAAAAAAAAGGGGGTTCCATTGCCATGAGGGCTTGCAGCTCAGAGACCCTCCTAGCTGAGGTGATGGCCAGTAAAAGGGCAGTCTTCCAGGTCAAGAATTTTAAATCGGATGATGCAGCTGGTTCAGATGGGGGTAAGATCAATTTTTCAAGAATAAAGTTGAGGTTCCAGAGAGGGGTGGGCTGCCTCCTGGGAGGTGTGACGTGCAGCACTCCCCTAAAGAATGGTTTCATTAGGGGGTGGGAAAAGATAGGAAGAAGAGTAGGAATGTGGGCTAAAGTGGCAGAAGCGTGTACCTTAATGGGTGAGAAGGATAGGCCTCTGTCCACCAACACAGCCATATACTCCAAAATGGCTGAAATGTTGCTAGACACATGGCTGAGGCCTTGTTACTGACAACAAACAGAGAAACTCTTCCACTTGGCAGAGTATGTTTTCCTAGTACTGCATCTTCTAGACTCTGAGGATATTAAGCACCTGACCACTCAGGGATTGCTCAGGGTAGAATTGTGATGAATTTTCAAGGCGGAGAGTTTGAGAGTCTGCAGGTTGGGTTGCACAACCTTTCCTTTAGTCATCAGATCCACTCTGAGGTAACTGCCAAGGTTTTTCTTTGGTCAAACTCAGGAGCAGGGGATACCAGTGCTGCCTGTGCCAGTCTGGAGCTATCAGGATGACCCTCGTATCTTCTTCCCTGATTTTTAGGAGGACCCCTGGGAGGAGATGTGGGGGGTGCATAAACAAATAGATGGCTCCAGAGTAAGAAAAATGCATCTGTTCTCCAGGCTGTGTGAAGTTTGCTCCTGGAACAGAATCTTTTTAACTGAACATTTTTGTTGGTTGTGGAGGTCAATTTGAGGGATCCCCGTGTCTAAACTATGCTGAGAAATGTTTCCCGATGCAGCTGCCACTCATGGGGATCCATTAAGTGTCTACTGCTGCTGATGCAGTCATGCTAAAATGTTTTGAGCCCCGGGAAGGTACTGAGTCATCAGATGCAACCCCATAGCTTTGGCCATCTCCCAGATCTGCACTGCCAGCTGGCAAAGAGGGTAGGAGAGAGTACCCTCTTGTTTGTTTATATACTATGACTGTTGTGTTATTTGTTTTGATAAGTAAGACACTTGGTTTCTGGTGATCCTTGAAGGCCACCACGCCCTTCTGTATCACCATCAGTTTCTTCCCATTTATGTGCTTGAACTGCTCTTCCCATTTGCCCTGGGATAGGAAGCGCTGAAAATGGGCTCCCCAAGCTGCGTCTGATGCATCCGTGGTTAAGGTTTGTCCCTGAGGGATTAACCTGAAGGGAGACCCTAGTTCTGTGCACATGTTTCTGCCCACCATGCCAGTTCTTCCCTGAGGCAGTGAATTAGGTTAAGAAGGAAGCCTGGTCTGGGGGAAAAAAGTTCTTCTGGAGAGAAGAATCCAGCAGAGCCCCAGGGAAAACTATCCTGGTGGAAGGGTTTGTGTTGGATTTACTGAGGTTTATGGTGAACCCTAGAAAGGAGAGTGGGGTCAGGATGAAGGCCAGATCTTTGAGCAGCTTGGCGTGACACATGGCCTGAATGAGGCAGCTGTCCAGATAAGGGTAAATTTGGATGCCTTTTGTTTTACAGATGGTGATCACAGGGGCAGTCATTTGGGTGAAGACCCTGGGAGCAGTAGACAAGCCAAAGGAAAGTGCAGAAAATTGAAAGTGACTGGTACCTGCTCTGAAGTGAAGAAAACTTCTGCAGAATTCGTCTATAGGGATGTGTAAATAGGCATCATTCAGGTCCAAGGTAACTATAAGAGCCTTATGGGTGATCAAGGGAAGAAGCCTTTGCAGAGTAAGCATTATGAATTTTGGGACTAGGACAGACTGAGAATGGATAGATCCAGGATAGCGTGCCAAGGAGCCTTCATTCATGGGGACCAGGAATAGCCTGGGTTAAAAACCTTTTCCTATCTAGTGGTCTGGTACTGCTTCCACAGAGCCCTGAGAGCACAAGTTGTGAATCTCAGAAATGGCCTCTGCCCTTTAGTTTAGTGGCACATCTGGGTAGCCTAAAAACCTTAATGGGTCTTTGAAAGTGAGCTTGTAACATTTTGAAATTACTTCCAGAACCCACTTGTCGGAGGTGATGAGGGCCCAGTGTTCCTTGAAAAGAGAAAGTCTTCCTTCTAATCTTCCTTTAATCTTGTTTGGGGTTGGGGGGTGGGCGACAGGATGGTAGATGAGTCGATGTTGATCTCTGCTTGGTCCCTGGGGCCTAGAACTCCCCACCCTGGGAGTTCCTGAGGACCACTGCCCTACCCTCTGCGATCACTGTTAATGCCTATGAGGTCTTTCCCTTCAGCTTTTCCTCTGACTGGGTTTTAATTGGGAGGGAAAGGACCCATGCTTAGTGGAAGAATTCCTACTGACCCTAGGTGGCTGGACTTGGAGTAGGTCCTTGACCATTTGCATGGATTTTACTTTATCCTCTACCTTAACACAGCCCCTGCCTTTGGTGCAAAATGGGAGTCCTTATCCAGGGGTGCATCTAGCAGTTTGAATTTTACATGCTCCAGTAATGTCTGTTCTCTAAGACAAGCATGCCTTCTGATGACTGAGCCAGAGACAGCTGCTTGGGAAGATGCTTCTAGGGTATCACATCCACAGTGCAAGGAGTGCCTAGCTACCTGGGAACTGGAATGACAGAGAGCCAGCAATTCCTTAGAGGTGTTCATGTCTTCCAAGAAGGCAATATTTTGCTTCATTTTTTCCAAAATACTCTGTAGGTATTTTATTATATAAAATTAGCAATGGAGGGACCTCATGGCCAAGGTAGATGAAGTGCAAACCTTCTTCCCAAATTCCAAAATCTGTCAAGGGCCCTGCTTTCTTTGCCAATAGGTAGTTCTTTTTTTTTTTGAAGTAGTGGTCCCAGCACCTTTGGGGCCTGGGGTGATAACTTCTGGGTTAGCAGAGGAGTTCTTAAAAAGAAATGTATGCGAGTCCAGTACACTGTAAAACCTGTCTGGTTTATGAGAGGCTGGCGGCAGACTTTGGATTGATGACAGATGTTTCCATAAAGACATATTCTACCACTTCCAAAACTGGAGGGATATAGCCAAGGGTTTATATTGAAGGAGATCAAGGAACTCCCTGACTCACTTTTTTTGCTTGGGGGTACTCTTGTGCCTGCCACTGGAAAAACTCTCTCATGGCAAGCAGTGTCTCCCCAAAAGTAATGTCCTCAGGGGGTGAAGCAGAAGGCAACACCTCTTCTGAATCAAAATCCTCAAAGGTTGTAAGAAAGGGGTCTTCTTCAAGGACAGTGTCCTCCTGATCAGAATCTTCCTCTGAATCAGGAAATTCTGAAAATGATTCAGGTGTATGGTTTCTTTTCCTTTTTCCTGGGGAAGATTCGGGGGGGGCTGCCTCTGACCAAAGAAATAAGGTCCTCAGCCAACCTGACCAAATCTTGCTGCCTGTAGGATGGGAACTGGTAGGACTAGACACAGAAACTGAGGTCAAAATCTTTTTAGGGGTAGCTTTTTCCTTGGGCCTATGCATGTCTGCTACTCTGACGACAGTCTACTTGGAATAAATACTTAATGTCGGTGGACACCCTGAAGGGACATTATCAGTTGAAGATCGTCTGCCGAAAGTCAAGGTCTGTTTAGTGACTCCGGACCTGACTGACGAACCAAACGCCGAGGCCAGAGTTGAAGTTGAGGGTTCAGACAGCATGTCAGACTCCAAAAGGGGTCTCGACAGAGGCCTGTGCCATCACCTTGCTCGCAGAAGGGAATTGAGAAGGCGCCTCTCCTTCTGTGATAATGAGCCTTGGGGGACTGGCAGATGAATAAAGGTTGTTGTCTGAGGCCCTAAGTTTGCATCTTTTTCCTTTTTTTGCTTAGGGAGCTCAACCTCAGGATGACCGATGGATGCCTTTGTGCCATGTGAAGTGGATTGCTGACTAATGATGTTGGCCCTATGCCTTATAGTTCTAGTACTGAAAAGGGTGCACAGATGGTAGGAAGAATGTTTGGCATCTTAGGCTGTTTCGGGCATACCAGCGGAGTAAAATTTCCCCTAGGGGATTAAGAATAGGGCTGCAACCCATGGTTGCTGAATCAGATGAGTGTCTTTTGGCCCAATGGTCTGAGGCGCAACAAAAGGCCTCTATAACTTTTGTGAATATATTGACTAATTATTATGAGAGGAAGGTGGAGGAAAAAAACACTCGGGTCTTAAGTGCAAGTAAAGGATTTGAGGAGCTTTTATCACTCTCATGTTACAATACATGTATTCACAAACTTGTAAAAAAGTGAAGATAACCAGAACAGTCAAAATACTGTTAAAAATCAGCTATTACACAATACATTCATATACACATTTGAACAATTGCAACTTCCAATATAAGAGATGTTTACTTTATAACAGAGGCTTTACAGATATATATTCATTAATTCCAGGATATACAGATGCATTGAGCTGTATCTGCCACCTGGTTTCTTTCTCTCCTACTGTTTTTTTAATATCCCCTCCCCTACTATTGGGTTTAATTATTTCTAAAATACCAAAATGAAAAGTATTACATTTTTCATTCTCCTCAATGTGTTTCCATAAAGCATTCTTTTCGTTGTGTTTCTTGATACAATACAGATGATCATATATTCTGTTACGTAGGCATCTGATGGTCTTACCTACGTAAAAACATGCACACTGTGTGCATTTAGCTAAATATATTAGGTACTTAGACCTACAGTTTCCTTCCTTAAACCTTATAACAGTGTTATTGTAATTTTCCAACTTAATACTGGGGCTGTTCACTATATATTGACATTATGTATGCATTATTCCTATAAATTAAACATCTCTTATATTGGAAGTTGTAATTGTTCAAATGTGTATATGAATGTATTGTGTAATAGCTGATTTTTAACAGTATTTTAAGTTTTTTTTTAAAAGATTTTAAGGTATTAGTATGAGAATTTAAAGTTAGTAGTAAAGGGAAAAATTTTGTTTGAGCACTAGCACTTTAAATATTTTTTAGATCATGAAGTACTTGAGTCATGTGATGGGAGAAGGGATTATAAATTGTCTTATTTATGTTTGAATCATTGTTTTGATGAAGTCTTAGATGTAAGATGCATGAAGTGTGTTTTGCAATAAAATTTAGTATTCATTGACAAACTTGGTAAGGATTTGTTGGAATTGGATTCTGGGTTAAAGAAAAGAAAAATCAAGAAGCTCACTCGTGATGTGGGGGGTTACGACAGCCTTTTGAGGTGCGTCCCAGGGTTAAATTCATTACACCTGTCCAAACTCCCAAGAAATCCAGGGTTTCTTGACCTAAGTCTATACTGAAGAAGAGAGATAGGGAGTCTGCCACACCTGGGGATAAATCATCATCAAATACAGATTGGGAGGATGGCCAGACCAGAGTTTCGCCAGTTCCCAAGAGGAACAATTTGGAGCATAGTTTGACTGGGGGGATCCCTTTAGGCACAGATCTCAGAGATGAGGGGGTAGGAAACACAAGAAACACCATGGATCTTGGGGTGATTCTTCAGAATATGACCAAAATTTGAACACTGAGTTGAATAATGTACATAACATATCTTCTCTTACACTTAATGAGCAACAACTTCAAGTTCTAAATAAAGGTTTGGGTTTTGTGCCAGGATTTTGTGTTCCAGAGCATAATTTTGCACAAGGTTAATTTTTGCCGTATTCTTAATTTAAGATTGTTTTTTCATAACTTGGAAGGGCAAAAGGGGGATCCATCTGGCCTTGCACCTTTTCGTTTCAGATCTTCACAATTCAAGCCACCAGTGTCACCCATTGTACAAGTCTTTTCAAAATGAGGTTCTTAAGGATTTACACTTGCATTTGAGCAAGTATAATATGATCAAGGATAATCTTAATAAGCAAGAACAATCACGTGCGTGTGGAAGATCTTATTAAGAATCGGGAGATTACCATTTTGTCGGCAGATAAGGGTGGGGCAGTGGTGGTTCAGAATTGGGTAGATTATGAAGCAGAGGCAGAGCGACAATTATTTAACAAATATCATAACAAGGAAATGTCTATTGATCCAGCTAGCAAGTTCAAACAAGACATTGATACATTTTTGGATCTAGCAGAAGAGGAGGGTATCATTACTCATGATACCTGTTATCATCTTAAGGTTAATCACCCTAAAAATAGTACATTTATTTTTTGCCCAAGATCCATAAGGATTCCAATAGACCACCTGGCCAACCAATTGTTTTTGGCAGAGGCTCCTTGACTGAGCCCTTGTCTGAATTTCTTACACAATATCTCAAACCTTTGCTATCATTGATACGGGCGAGGATACAGGATACCACCCAGTTTCTTGCCATTATATCAGATATGCAATTAGAACCAAACTGGCTCTTATGTACTTTGGATGTCACCTCCTTGTACACCAGTATTCCCCATTGGGCAGGACTTATTGCTTTGCAATATTGGCTTGATCGGGCGAATATGTACAAACCAGGTTTTAACACTCTTTTGGTTTGTATGGCTGAATTGGTACTCGCCCACAATGTCTTCTATTTCAAAGATAAGTGTTTCTGGCAGATTCAAGGTAATGCTATGGGGGCTTCTTTTGCCCCTATACATGCAGACCTGTTTACGGCGTACATGGAGGAACAATTGATTTATGACATCAATCATAACATCTACATGAATGAATTAGATATTTGGAGGAGATATCTTGATGACTGTTGGTTGGTGTGGAGAGCAGATGAGGAATTATTGTTTGAATTCCTAGAGTATTTGAATTGTAACAAGTGGGGTGTGGAATTCAAGTTAACTTATAATAAGTCGGAGATCACTTTTCTGGATGTGTCTATTAGGAGAACGGCATTGGACACTTTGGAGAGTGAGGTATTTAGAAAGTTTCCTCAGTTCAACACCCTGCTTCATGCTACAAGCTTCCACCCACGTCATCAGGAATATCCCCAAATCACAATTTCTCCGTATTAGGAGAATTTGTTCCGATTCCTCCACGTACGCCTATCATCGACAGGAATTAATATCCAGATTTAAGAACAGGGAATATCAAGCGGATGATATTAGCAGGGTCAGTCGGTTTGCTAATCAACAAGATAGGTCACAGTTGTTGTTATATCATGCTAAGGGTACAGATAAATCTCAGGAGCCTAGACTGGTTACTACTTATGGCAGAAACACCAGGTGTTTTACGATCATCATTCAAAGACACTGGCATTTATTACAGTCAGATGACACATTAAATAATTATATCAAGGATCTGTGTTCTTATTCCTTTTGGAAGAGGCGGTCATTGGGATACTTATTTAGTCATTACAAAAGGGTATATAAAACCATCTTCCCAATTCAACTGTACAAACAGAAATAACTGGACAATTTACAATGGGTTGCTATCCATGTGGCCATTGCCCATATTGTCCGAGGGTGCTAAAGTCAGACAGTTTCACTTCTCACAATTCTCCACATGTTATAATGTTTCATTTTTTGCTAACTGCAGTACCAGTTGGGTTATTTATTTAGCCCAATGTAGCTGTCGGGCATTTTATGTGGGACAAACTTCCCGACCCTTTAAAATAAGGGTCGGTGAACATTTAAGTGACATTAGAAACAAGAAAGGTTCGAGTTCTTTATATAAACATATACTTAAAACATTCAACAGGGATTTTTAGCTTCATGGTCATTGACCGCATCAGGTTCAGAAATAATGAGGTTCATGTATTACATGAACTATTAACGAACAAAGAAAAAATGTGGATAATTAAATTGGGAGCCTTATTTTCACCTGGGTTGAATGACCAATTCTGAAATATTTTGTAATGGATCCTTATTTTATACCTATTATGAATTCCTGTACATAC
Organism: Protopterus annectens; assembly: GCF_019279795.1. Lineage (NCBI taxonomy): Eukaryota > Metazoa > Chordata > Ceratodontiformes > Protopteridae > Protopterus > Protopterus annectens. Next base: position 854,504,734 of record NC_056750.1, read on the forward strand.
AGATATTTTGTGATATTGAAATATTTTGTTATATTTGTCATATAATTTGTAATATATTTTTTATTCACTAGAGGGCGCTACCATATTGCATATAAGGGCTTGTGAATTAATAGTTCATACATATATTTTTTGATGTGTGGTTGCTGAGGAAGGCTTTTGCCGAAACCGGTATGACCTCACTGGTCTAATTACTTTTTCAGTCTTCATGTAATAAAACTTTTTTGCTGGAAGGCTACACGTGGATTTTGGGTGCTGGCTCTTTCTTTTTTGGTTTGTTCAAATGGCATAGCCATGCACCAGCCATACGTGCAGGTACTTTGTTTGTTGTAAGTAGTGGTTTGGGCCTAAACAACTGACACAAGGTATGAAAGTCTCTGTGTGGGATTTGTTTACCACAAAAGAGACGATTGTTAACTTTATCTCACATGAGTCACAAAGTTACATAGAGTTCCCCAAAGGGGTACTTGTCTTTAGAAGAATCTCTCACTCCGGTGTGGACCGACCAAGCACTCAACTGCTTAGGGATCTGATGGCAAGAAAGACTGATGTCATGGCATTGGCTGGCTCCCTTTATAGCCCTCCATGCTGACGTCAGGGTAGGGTGTCTGCCAGATCAGGGAGGAGGGAGTTTTTTTTACTCTTAGTCGGGCCAACCAAGGGCTTCTGAAGAAGGAAATCCCATAAGTCAGGACTGCAACAGTGAAACACGAAAAACTTTAAAAAGTGCCTAAAAATGCATTAAAATAGAAACCAAAACATTTTTTAATTCCTTTGCTCTTCGTTCACTTCATTGCATCTGCTCCATGTGAGCAAATATTAATTGGATAGACTTGTATCACGACTTTTGTATGCACCCATTTAACCAGTACAGTACCAGTTTTATTTCTGAAGTCATGGTACTTTAATAAGATGAAAGGGATTGTTATGTACTAAGGCAGCACATTTGCTAAGTAAGACAAAGTATGCAGTAGTCTACAATACTTATTTTCAGTTTTGTTTTAGTTTAGTACCTTAGAGTACAGACAGCTTCCAACTTCACCATCACCAACAACTCGCTATCTTTTGATAACCATGCAGCAACACTGATATGAAAATCATTTTGGATGTCCCAATTAATAACTGAAACTATCTCACCCAGAGCAAAATTTATCATTCCACCACACACTGCACTGATTAGATCAATTGTTCCACCACACTCTGCCCTAATCAGACCAATCATACAATATTACGTCCCTTTTAGTATCCATCTACTCAAACACATCATGTGGTCAGACAGACCCCAGAAATTTCTAACTAAAGATCACCACACTAAAGACCTACAAAGACAAGCTTGAACTGCCATCCATAATATTCCATCTCTTATTGACTTCTGCAAAGCAATTCACAGTATTAAAAACCCAAATCACCTTGATCTCCTACAGTCCCAAAAAAAGTCTTTATACGGGAAATAGATATTTCTGCTTGCTTCAAAGCAAACCATGATGACTGGATGGATGTCTGTAAATTCATCCCAGGTCTGACTTGTTTTGCACTTCTAGAGGAAGGAGATAACCTATGAAGGTGGGTATTAGCAAGGTGACTTTTTTCTGACTTGTAAACTATGAACTGGAAATTCCGTTTGGTATGTCTGTGGTTAAGGAGAGACAAGCAAAGGTCAAATAAGATCCCAAGGAATCCTACCAATTTCCACTGAGATAGACAATGTTTAGGTCATACTGCAGGATTTTGAATGGACAGAAAATAGTAGTTATCACATACTTGTTTCTATTTTAAATGGATCCTACTATTTCAGCCGAGAATTTGCTTTCTCTGGAGTGGACCAAATCAGCACCTGGTCTGTGACTCTAAATTCCCTCTTTGTGTAGTATAGGCTCTTCCAACATGTTCCCTTATGAGAGGTAACATCACTTTGTCTGTTTTGTAAGTTAGTACTTTTTTCCAGGACATTTTTGAAAGGAGTTTTTTATTCTTCCCAAGTTTCTTTGTCAATATCCAACAGTCCATGGGAATGTGTGCCATGTAACAACTTAAAAGGACTAAACTGGTAAATAGGTGGTGTGGGGGTTAACTTGTGGGGGTTAACTTGTCCAACTTTTAATGGTAAATAGATAATATAGGGATCAACTGGTCCACATTCTTAAATAGTTTCAATGGGAAATAGGTGGAATAGGATTAACTGGCACAAGTTTTAACAGTAAATAGGTGGAATGGGGATTAACTGGCCCACGTTTTAATCACCTTCCTCAATTCCCTTTTGTCAGCATGGACTTTAATGTTGTATTAACTCACCTCTGTGAGGATAACACACACACAGATTTTAATTGCTTGACATTGCTGGCATTATTCTAGGCATGAATGGAGTCTGTGGTCAGTATTATTCTAGGCATGAATGGAGTCTGTGGTCAGTATTATTCCAGGCATGAATGGAGTCTGTGGTCAGTATTATTCTAGGCATGAATGGAGTCTGTGGTCAGTATTATTCTAGGCATGAATGGAGTATGTGGTCAGCAGGCATTACTTTAGGTACCAAAAGCCTAGCTCCTCTGGTTTGATTTAGCATTAGCCTACTGATGTAGGGAAACGTTGTCAGTGAATTTAGCTGTACAGTCTGAAATAACCAACGTGTCATGAAACCTGTTCCTGGATCTTACCAAAGGCGAACAACGCCCACAGCAGAATTCTGTAATGCACTTCTGTAATCAGCTTTGAAGTTGAAGAGCTTTTAAAGCCCGGTTCATGGGTGTCTTCTGGCACTCATGGCATTCAGCACACAAGTCCTACACAGGAAAATCTTGCCAAGGTCCATCCTACGTGTCCTCCTGTTATATAAGTATTAACCTTATGACACTTGCCAAGGTCCATCCTAGGTGTCCTCCTGTTATATATGACACTTGCCAAGGTCCATCCTAGGTGTCCTCCTGTTATACAAGTATTAACCTTATGACACTTGCCAAGGTCCATCCTAGGTGTCCTCCTGTTAAACAAGTATTAACCTTATGACACTTGCCAAGGTCCATCCTAGGTGTCCTCCTGTTATAAAAGTATTAACCTTATGACTAGGCTTCTGAAAGGTCTGGCAACTTACAGCTGCTGGCATATGACTTCCTCTCCTTCCTTAGTATGATGCACGGCTATGATGTGGGAAATATGACTTCCTCTCCTTCCTTAGTGTGACGCACTGCTATGATGTTCCTTCCTTAGTGTGACACACGGCTATGATGTTCCTTCCTTAGTGTGACACACGACTATGATGTTCCTTCCTTAGTGTGATGCACGACTATGATGTTCCTTCCTTAGTGTGACGCAAGGCTGTGATGCTCCTTCCTTAGTGTGACACACGGCTACGATGTTCCTTCCTTAGTATGACGCACGGCTGTGATGTGCGAATACATCATTCATCCTCTTCTCCTACAGCTGCAGCTCTAGTTTCCCTTGCTCTGCTCAAAGTATTATCCCTTCCACTATGCCTTTTTTATGTTTCTCTGCTTTAGCAGAGGTCAGCTAGAAGTTTTCTCCAGGTCATTCGTTCAAGTGGTAGAGGGCATTGCCTCTTCGTACCTGTGCACTGGGCTCTCTGTATCCAAGTTTTCCTAACTGAAGCAACTCATAACCAGGTATTCTTTTCATTACCATTACATTTCCACTTATTTACAACCTGATACATGGAACCCATTACCCTTACATTTCCACTTATTTACAACCTGATACATGGAACCCATTACCGTTACATTTCCACTTATTTACAACCTGATACATGGAACCCATTACCGTTACATTTCCACTTATTTACAACCTGATACATGGAACCCATTACCGTTACATTTCCACTTATTTACAACCTGATACATGGAACCCATTACCGTTACATTTCCACTTATTTACAACCTGATACATGGAACCCATTACCGTTACATTTCCACTTATTTACAACCTGATACATGGAACCCATTACCGTTACATTTCCACTTATTTACAACCTGATACATGGAACCCATTACCGTTACATTTCCACTTATTTACAACCTGATACATGGAACCCATTACCGTTACATTTCCACTTATTTACAACCTGATACATGGAACCCATTACCGTTACATTTCCACTTATTTACAACCTGATACATGGAACCCATTACCGTTACATTTCCACTTATTTACAACCTGATACATGGAACCCATTACCGTTACATTTCCACTTATTTACAACCTGATACATGGAACCCATTACCGTTACATTTCCACTTATTTACAACCTGATACATGGAACCCATTACAGTTACATTTCCACTTATTTACAACCTGATACATGGAACCCATTACCGTTACATTTCCACTTATTTACAACCTGATACATGGAACCCATTACCGTTACATTTCCACTTATTTACAACCTGATACATGGAACCCATTACCGTTACATTTCCACTTATTTACAACCTGATACATGGAACCCATTACAGTTACATTTCCACTTATTTACAACCTGATACATGGAACCCATTACCGTTACATTTCCACTTATTTACAACCTGATACATGGAACCCATTACCGTTACATTTCCACTTATTTACAACCTGATACATGGAACCCATTACCGTTACATTTCCACTTATTTACAACCTGATACATGGAACCCATTACCGTTACATTTCCACTTATTTACAACCTGATACATGGAACCCATTACCGTTACATTTCTACTTATTTACAACCTGATACATGGAACCCATTACCGTTACATTTCCACTTATTTACAACCTGATACATGGAACCCATTACCGTTACATTTCCACTTATTTACAACCTGATACATGGAACCCATTACGTTACATTTCCACTTATTTACAACCTGATACATGGAACCCATTACCGTTACATTTCCACTTATTTACAACCTGATACATGGAACCCATTACCGTTACATTTCCACTTATTTACAACCTGATACATGGAACCCATTACCGTTACATTTCCACTTATTTACAACCTGATACATGGAACCCATTACCGTTACATTTCCACTTATTTACAACCTGATACATGGAACCCATTACCGTTACATTTCCACTTATTTACAACCTGATACATGGAACCCATTACCGATACATTTCCACTTATTTACAACCTGATACATGGAACCCATTACAGTTACATTTCCACTTATTTACAACCTGATACATGGAACCCATTACCGTTACATTTCCACTTATTTACAACCTGATACATGGAACCCATTACCGTTACATTTCCACTTATTTACAACCTGATACATGGAACCCATTACCGTTACATTTCCACTTATTTACAACCTGATACATGGAACCCATTACCGTTACATTTCCACTTATTTACAACCTGATACATGGAACCCATTACCGTTACATTTCCACTTATTTACAACCTGATACATGGAACCCATTACCGTTACATTTCCACTTATTTACAACCTGATACATGGAACCCATTACCGTTACATTTCCACTTATTTACAACCTGATACATGGAACCCATTACCGTTACATTTCCACTTATTTACAACCTGATACATGGAACCCATTACCGTTACATTTCCACTTATTTACAACCTGATACATGGAACCCATTACCGTTACATTTCCACTTATTTACAACCTGATACATGGAACCCATTACCGTTACATTTCCACTTATTTACAACCTGATACATGGAACCCATTACCGTTACATTTCCACTTATTTACAACCTGATACATGGAACCCATTACCGTTACATTTCCACTTATTTACAACCTGATACATGGAACCCATTACCGTTACATTTCCACTTATTTACAACCTGATACATGGAACCCATTACCGTTACATTTCCACTTATTTACAACCTGATACATGGAACCCATTACCGTTACATTTCCACTTATTTACAACCTGATACATGGAACCCATTACCGTTACATTTCCACTTATTTACAACCTGATACATGGAACCCATTACCGTTACATTTCCACTTATTTACAACCTGATACATGGAACCCATTACCGTTACATTTCCACTTATTTACAACCTGATACATGGAACCCATTACCGTTACATTTCCACTTATTTACAACCTGATACATGGAACCCATTACCATTACATTTCCACTTATTTACAACCTGATACATGGAACCCATTACCGTTACATTTCCACTTATTTACAACCTGATACATGGAACCCAATACTGCTACATTTCCACTTATTTACAACCTGATACATGGAACCCATTACCGTTACATTTCCACTTATTTACAACCTGATACATGGAACCCATTACCGTTACATTTCCACTTATTTACAACCTGATACATGGAACCCATTACCGTTACATTTCCACTTATTTACAACCTGATACATGGAACCCATTACCGTTACATTTCCACTTATTTACAACCTGATACATGGAACCCATTACCGTTACATTTCCACTTATTTACAACCTGATACATGGAACCCATTACCGTTACATTTCCACTTATTTACAACCTGATACATGGAACCCATTACCGTTACATTTCCACTTATTTACAACCTGATACATGGAACCCATTACCGTTACATTTCCACTTATTTACAACCTGATACATGGAACCCATTACCGTTACATTTCCACTTATTTACAACCTGATACATGGAACCCATTACCGTTACATTTCCACTTATTTACAACCTGATACATGGAACCCATTACCGTTACATTTCCACTTATTTACAACCTGATACATGGAACCCATTACCGTTACATTTCCACTTATTTACAACCTGATACATGGAACCCATTACCGTTACATTTCCACTTATTTACAACCTGATACATGGAACCCATTACCGTTACATTTCCACTTATTTACAACCTGATACATGGAACCCATTACCGTTACATTTCCACTTATTTACAACCTGATACATGGAACCCATTACCGTTACATTTCCACTTATTTACAACCTGATACATGGAACCCATTACCGTTACATTTCCACTTATTTACAACCTGATACATGGAACCCATTACCGTTACATTTCCACTTATTTACAACCTGATACATGGAACCCATTACCGATACATTTCCACTTATTTACAACCTGATACATGGAACCCATTACCGTTACATTTCTACTTATTTACAACCTGATACATGGAACCCATTACCGTTACATTTCCACTTATTTACAACCTGATACATGGAACCCATTACCGTTACATTTCCACTTATTTACAACCTGATACATGGAACCCATTACCGTTACATTTCCACTTATTTACAACCTGATACATGGAACCCATTACCGTTACATTTCCACTTATTTACAACCTGATACATGGAACCCATTACCGTTACATTTCCACTTATTTACAACCTGATACATGGAACCCATTACCGTTACATTTCCACTTATTTACAACCTGATACATGGAACCCATTACCGTTACATTTCCACTTATTTACAACCTGATACATGGAACCCATTACCGTTACATTTCCACTTATTTACAACCTGATACATGGAACCCATTACCGTTACATTTCCACTTATTTACAACCTGATACATGGAACCCATTACCGTTACATTTCCACTTATTTACAACCTGATACATGGAACCCATTACCGTTACATTTCCACTTATTTACAACCTGATACATGGAACCCATTACCGTTACATTTCCACTTATTTACAACCTGATACATGGAACCCATTACCGTTACATTTCCACTTATTTACAACCTGATACATGGAACCCATTACCATTACATTTCCACTTATTTACAACCTGATACATGGAACCCATTACCGTTACATTTCCACTTATTTACAACCTGATACATGGAACCCATTACCGTTACATTTCCACTTATTTACAACCTGATACATGGAACCCATTACCATTACATTTCCACTTATTTACAACCTGATACATGGAACCCATTACTGTTACATTTCCACTTATTTACAACCTGATACATGGAACCCATTACCGTTACATTTCCACTTATTTACAACCTGATACATGGAACCCATTACCGTTACATTTCCACTTATTTACAACCTGATACATGGAACCCATTACCGTTACATTTCCACTTATTTACAACCTGATACATGGAACCCATTACCGTTACATTTCCACTTATTTACAACCTGATACACGGAACCTTCTCTCTTCTAGCTCAAAAGGAATATCAACAAGGCCTTGTTCAAGATTAACCGTCTCAGAGAAAATATGATACACTCTCCTTTTTCTCTTTCGGTCTGCGAGTGAGCACCACCCTTTCACTTCTTCTTTACTAGGTCGCTCTCGATCTGCAAAGGATATCTGAAACAAAATGCTTCAGTTTTACATTTTTTTTCTTACTTACACGTGCATATTGCTCAGAACATTTCCTTGCTTGAGTTTTCTTCTAATATTGGCAGAAATGGGTTTAAAACTCTGACCAGGTACGGTTTCATTATTTACTACACCACTTAAATCTTTCTTATCGTAAGTACTGCCTCTCAACATCTGGCTGCTGCTTATAATTCTCGGTTTCACCTTGGTAAATTCAGGACACACTGTACAGTCGTATACTTCATTTCCTCTGTACAGTCATACACTTCACACTGTACAGTCGTATACTTCATTTCCTCTGTACAGTCATACACTTCACACTGTACAGTCGTATACTTCATTTCCTCTGTACAGTCATACACTTCACACTGTACAGTCGTATACTTCATTTCCTCTGTACAGTCATACACTTCACACTGTACAGTCGTATACTTCATTTCCTCTGTACAGTCATACACTTCATCCTTTCACCGAGTTATTAAACAGTAAGACTACTGTGGTCTGCAGTGAGAAAACTAGCTACAAGATCAGCAGACAGCTGCAACATAAGCAGCATTACCATTATTAAAATATACTATTCCCTTAAAATGGGGGTGTTTTGTGCCAGTGTTAATCATGCTACCACTTGCCACAGATACACATGGAGGAAATAACTACTTTTATCGATGATAGAATGCAAAGGGTTACTTTAAACCAAAGGAAAAAATAGTTGTGTAAAATCTTACCATAACCATATCTCCCTTCCTCTCAGTATTATCACCACTACCTCCCTACCCCACTTCAAAAAAAGTCTAGTCCACCATTTCCAGTCGCACTGGCTATGCCAATGCTCATTTCCTGATTAACTCCTATCTAGGATCCTAAGTTCTCTTTTCTCCTCTCTCCAGTTAGTCCTCTTTTATTATTTTTGTGACCTTCTTCTTGTCTAACTTTACCCCCTTCTTCTACCACTAAAAAAAAAAAAAAAAAATTCTCATGCTATACTGCTATCTGTATTTTACTAGTTCTTTGGCAGGACTAGTTCTTTAGCATGACTTTATGACTATTGTTTTTTATGATGTGTGTAAAATTATGCTGCTTAAATTACTTATACTATTATTTCTCCTCCCTTGTTTGTACAATACTATGATATTTATCTGTAACCAATCCCAATCTGGTATGTATGTAACTCATTTTTTGATGTTGGAGCTTTTCTCCCCGGGCCTCCGCTGAAAATGGACATGTATCCAGTCGGATTTTTCCTGGTAAACAAAATGTAAAATAAATAAAAAAATAAAAATATATGTCCTTCTCTTCCATGTTGCAGTATTCTAGTTGTGGGATTTCCAGCCCTGAGGTGACTTATACGTCGGCTCCTATACAAAAGCTTCAGCTTGGCTGCTGCAGCATGCGTGGGACCTCAGATGTAAGGCCATAAACCAGGGGCCTTAAATATGATGTCTGCATGCACAATCCTCAGAACTTAAAGGTCAGCAGGTAGAGTAGAAGGTCCAGCAGGAGGAATTCCAGTGTGGTCAGGCATGGGACCCTGGTGTCCTTCAGAAGCATAGAAATGTACAGGATTTAGCTGGGGATAAAGGAGAATGAAGAGGGGGTAATGGTGGGTGGGAAGGAATACTGCAACATGGAAGAGATGGACATCCATAGTTATAGTAAAACTTTACACAACTATTCTATGTCCTTCTATCCTCAGGTTACAGTATTCTTACTGTGGAAGAGAAGGACATCTATGGCTCTGGTAACATTTTATACAACTATTCTATGTCCTTCTATTCCTATGTTGCAGTATTCTAGTTGTGGGAGAGTACCACAGCTTACGAGGATGAGTGGGTGGCTGAGGCTGATGAGGATTCTACAAAGGCCTGCAGGATTGCCCTGGCGAATCCTGCTCCTGCTCTGGAGACTTGGTCAAGTTTGTAATGTTTGGTGAAAGTGTGGATAGTGGACCATGTGCTGCTTCCATAATGGAAGCAGTGTCCAGACCTTTTATGAAAACCATGGAGGTGGCCACTGCCCTTGTGGAATGAGCCTTTACTCCCACTGGGGGGGGGTCCCGTGGTGGGAGTAGCAGAGACAAATGGCTTTCCTGATCCAGCATGCAATGGTTTGTTTGGAGACTGTCTTGCCCAGGGTTCTGGGGTGGAAGGAAACAAAGAGTTGCTTAGATTTCCTAATGGATTTGGTTTTGTCCAGGTAAAATATTAGTTGCCTGTGCACATCCAAGGAGTGGAGTATCCTCTCCCCTTCATTAGTGGGAGAGGGAAAGAAAGTGGGTAGGTGGATAGATTGGTTTAGAGACAAGTCATTGACCACCTTGGGCATAAAGGAAGAATTAGTTCTCAGGGTGATTCGGTCCTTGTGGAAGGTGCTGTGGGGGGGGGGCACGCCATTAAGGCTTGCAACTCTGAAACCCTTCTGGCTGAAGTGATGGCCACTAAAAGGACCATTTTCCATGAACATATCTGTAGGGAAGATGTCCCAGCAGGTTCGAAAGGATGTTGGGTAAGTTTTTCCAGGATGCAGTTAAGGTCCCACGGTGGAGGGAAAGGCTTCTTTGGCGGTCGCATGTGCACAGGGGGATCAAGAGGCAAGCAGGCTAATACTACAGAAAGGTGTACTTTCACTGAAGAATAAGAAAGTCCACTTTTTATCAGTTGACACACATAAGCAAGAACACTGGGGGTATCAGCATTGCAAGGGTCTGCCCTTGTCTAAACACCACTTAGTAAATCTTTCCCATTTAGCTAGGTATGATTTTCTTGTTGACGGTTTCCTGGTCTCACTCAGGAGTGAAAGCACGTCTTCCGAGTAGTGGTGTCTGAAAGGGATCAAAGGTTTATCACCCACAGTGTCAGGGACAACCTCTGCAAGTGTGGGTGGAGGAGACTCACCCACAGTGTCAGGGATAACCTCTGCAAGTGTGGGTGGTGGAGAATCACCCACAGTGTCAGGGATAACCTCTGCAAGTGTGGGTGGTGGAGAATCACCCACAGTGTCAGGGATAACCTCTGTAAGTGTGGATGTAAGAGAATCACCCACAGTGTCAGAGATAACCTCTGCAAGTGTGGGTGGAGGAGACTCACCCACAGTGTCAGGGATTACCTCTGTAAGTGTGGGTGGTGGAGAATCACCCACAGTGTCAGGGATAACCTCTGTAAGTGTGGATGTAGGAGAATCACCCACAGTGTCAGGGATAACCTCTGCAAGTGTTGGTGGAGGAGACTCACCCACAGTGTCAGGGATAATCTTTGCAAGTGTGGGTGGAGGAGACTCACCCACAGTGTCGGGGATAACCTCTGCAAGTGTGGGTGGTGGAGAATCACCCACAGTGTCAGGGATAACCTCTGCAAGTGTGGGTGGAGGAGAATCATCCAGTGTCGGGGATAACCTCTGCAAGTGTGGATGTAGGAGAATCATCCAGTGTCGGGGATAACCTCTGCAAGTTTGGGTGGAGGAGACTCACCCACAGTGTCAGGGATAACCTCTGCAAGTGTGGGTGGTGGAGAATCACCCACAGTGTCAGGGATAACCTCTGCAAGTGTGGGTGGAGGAGACTCACCCACAGTGTCAGGGATAACCTCTGCAAGTGTGGGTGGTGGAGAATCACCCACAGTGTCAGGGATAACCTCTGCAAGTGTGGGTGGTGGAGAATCACCCACAGTGTCAGGGATAACCTCTGCAAGTGTGGGTGGAGGAGACTCACCCACAGTGTCAGGGATAACCTCTGTAAGTGTGGGTGGTGGAGAATCACCCACAGTGTCAGGGATAACCTCTGTAAGTGTGGGTGGAGGAGACTCACCCACAGTGTCAGGGATAACAACTGCAAGTGTGGGTGGTGGAGAATCACCCACAGTGTCGGGGATAACCTCTGCAAGTGTGGGTGGTGGAGAATCACCCACAGTGTCGGGGATAACCTCTGCAAGTGTGGGTGGATGAGAATCACCCACAGTGTCAGGGATAACCTCTGCAAGTGTGGGTGGTGGAGAATCACCCACAGTGTCAGGGATAACCTCTGTAAGTGTGGGTGGTGGAGAATCACCCACAGTGTCAGGGATAACCTCTGCAAGTGTGGGTGGAGGAGACTCACCCACAGTGTCAGGGATAACCTCTGCAAGTGTGGGTGGAGGAGACTCACCCACAGTGTCAGGGATAACCTCTGTAAGTGTGGGTGGTGGAGAATCATCCAGTGTCGGGGATAACCTCTGCAAGTGTGGGTGGAGGAGACTCACCCACAGTGTCAGGGATAACATCTGCAAGTGTGGGTGGAGGAGACTCACCCACAGTGTTAGGGATAACCTCTGTAAGTGTGTATGGTGGAGAATCGCCCACAGTGTCAGGGATAACATTTATTTTATTATTTTATTGACATTTGTCCATCTGGGCCAAAAGCCCATTTTCAGTGGAGACCCGAGGAAAAATGCTCCAATTACATACAATAAAATATACATGATAGTTTAACAAGCCAAAAAGTACAGTGATCAATTTCAAAAACAAAGTGATTCAGGTGAGAAAAAATATTACATGTTCTCATTAATATGCAGGCATTTCAAAAGCAAAAATATAAATATATTGTACTGGAGTGTATACAACAGAGTGTAGTGAGGTTATGTAGGGTCATGGCAAGTACAACCTTTTGTCCTCAAAGTGTAGTTTGAGTTCTTTCTTAAATTGTAAAGGGTGCGTTATGGAGCGCAAATGGAATGGAAGGTTAATCCATGCCTGGGATAGGGAGGATTTATAAAGTAATCTACCAATAGATTTTTTTTTGGTCGGTAGATGTTGAAGAGTTGTTGGTTAGAGATACTAAGTGTAAAAGTTGGTATATAGGTGGAAACAAGGAGGACAGGCCTGGGCAGGTTAATGTTTATACAGTACGGAGTGGAGTATTTGAAACTGAGATAGAAGAAGTTGATGTGGGAGTTCTAGCCATTGTAAGGAGTTGAGAGCGAGGCAGTGGTGAGAGTTGTGTGGGGAGTTTCTGATTAACCTTGTTATTTTGTGGTATGTTTGTTGGAGTTTGGCCAGGGTAGTTGTTTGAATATTAGTTAGAAGAGGGGTGGCATAGAGAAGGGAGGGGAGAAGAAGAGCCTGTGATAGGGACAGTCTGGCATGTGAGTTTTCTTTATACTTTGTAGAATGTGTAGGTTGCATTCAAGTTTGTCGTCAGTGATGGCTCCTATAAGTTTTGTGTGGGAGTCGGGTTGTATTTTGGTGTTATTGGAGGATGAGATTAGAAAGTAAAAGTTTAGGTGAGAGTGTGTCCGGAGGAAGAATAAACAAAGCTTGGTTTTCTTAGGGTTTAGGATAAGTAGATTTTCAGCTAGCCACTTTTCCACTGATAGAAAGGTGTCCTGGGTGAGTGTGTGGAGGTCAGAGATGTTATTGGAAGAACAGATGAGTGTTGAATCATCAGCATGTTGGACTAGTACTGGTTGTTTGCAGGAGGTATATAGTTCATTTGTAAAATGTTAAAGAGGAGGGGACCCAGGATGGAGCCTTGAGGCACCCTAGTAGTTACAGGGAGGTAGGGTGAGCAGGTGGAGAGCCAATGAACAGATTGCTGTCTGTCAGACAAATAACTAGAGAAGAAGGTAAGGGTGGAGGGAGCCAGGCAGAGGTTAGACAGTTTAGTCAAGAGTAAAGGGTGAGAGACAGGAGGGAGCCAGGCAGAGGTTAGACAGTTTAGTCAGGAGTAAAGGGTGAGAGACAGGAAGGAGCCAGGCAGAGGTTAGACAGTTTAGTCAGGAGTAAAGGGTGAGAGACAGGAGGGAGCCAGGCAGAGGTTAGACAGTTTAGTCAGGAGTAAAGGGTGAGAGACAGGAGGGAGCCAGGCAGAGGTTAGACAGTTTAGTCAGGAGTAAAGGGTGAGAGACAGGAAGGAGCCAGGCAGAGGTTAGACAGTTTAGTCAAGAGTAAAGGGCAAGAGACAGGAGGGAGCCAGGCAGAGGTTAGACAGTTTAGTCAGGAGTAAAGGGCAAGAGACAGGAGGGAGACAGGCAGAGGTTAGACAGTTTAGTCAAGAGTAAAGGGTGAGAGACAGGAGGGAGCCAGGCAGAGGTTAGACAGTTTAGTCAGGAGTAAAGGGTGAGAGACAGGAGGGAGCCAGGCAGAGGTTAGACAGTTTAGTCAGGAGTAAAGGGCAAGAGACAGGAGGGAGCCAGGCAGAGGTTAGACAGTTTAGTCAGGAGTAAAGGGTGAGAGACAGGAGGGAGCCAGGCAGAGGTTAGACAGTTTAGTCAGGAGTAAAGGGTGAGAGACAGGAGGGAGCCAGGCAGAGGTTAGACAGTTTAGTCAGGAGTAAAGGGTGAGAGACAGGAGGGAGCCAGGCAGAGGTTAGACAGTTTAGTCAGGAGTAAAGGGTGAGAGACAGGAGGGAGCCAGGCAGAGGTTAGACAGTTTAGTCAGGAGTAAAGGGTGAGAGACAGGAAGGAGCCAGGCAGAGGTTAGACAGTTTAGTCAAGAGTAAAGGGCAAGAGACAGGAGGGAGCCAGGCAGAGGTTAGACAGTTTAGTCAGGAGTAACGGGTGAGAGACAGTGTCAAAGGCTTTTGATAGATTGAGAAAGAGGCTGGATACTAGGAGGTTTTTGTCTCAAGCTTCAGCTATTGTGTGTGTAAATGACAGGAGAGCTGTAGAGGTGCTGTGGTTTGGGCGGAAGCCATGTTGGGAGGGTGTGAAGAGGTTTTGTTGGAGGAGATAGTGAAGGAGTTGAGTGTGTACACATTTTTCCATAAGTCTGGAGAGAGAGAGAGGAGAGAGGATGGAAATTGGGCGATAGTTTGAAGGTTCTGTAGAGTTTCCCCCTTTATGCAATGGGGTGGTGAAGAAGGATTTCCAAATATCTGGCACTGTGGATTCCTGGATAGATCTATTTACCAAGACAGATACTGGATAAGCAATGGATTCAGCAGGTAGTTTGAAGAAAGTGGGTGGTAGGCTGTCAGAGGAGGGACAGCAAGGTTTTAGTTTAAGAAGGAGTGACTTCATATATGAGGTTGGGACTGGTTTTAAGGAGAATAGATTACTGTTTAGAGGCTTGGGAGGGACATAGGTGGTGTTTGTGTAGTGGTTTGTGGGAGTAAGTTTCTGGACAGTTTCAATGAAGTGTCTATTGAGAAGGGTAGCAGTTTCTAGTGGGCTATTGTTTGGGTAAGGAGAGGGGTTTGAGGGGCAACCTGGATTGAGGAGTGTCTTTAAGGTGGACCAGAATTTCTGCGGATGTGTTTTACAGTTATTCTGGGGAGAGATATAATAAGATTTTTTGTCTTTATAAACGTGTCTTTTGACAAGATTACGAAGTTCTTTGTATTTAAGAAGAAGGGAGGCTTGTTTAGTCTTTGTCCAGGTTTTGTCACTGTTTTGCATGAGTGATTTAGTTTCCTTAGAGAGCCAGGGGGCAAATTTAGCCTTGATTCTAATGCGTCTTGTAGGGACTATGGAGTTGAGAATATCTAGGAATATGCTATTAAATTTGTGAACAGCATCCTTCAGAGGCAGGTGTTTAAGGATGGACCAGTTGATATTAGAGAGGATAGAGTTGAATTCAGATGGTTTAAAGTTATGTACGCTACGACAGTCTCTACAGAGGGGGGTTTGTTTGCTTGTGGAGAGTGGCAAAGTATGCTAGTAGGAAGGTGGTCACTCAAAGAGTCTGGTAAGGTAGTTGGGTTGTGGTAAAGGTTGGGATAGTTAGTGAGTATTCAGTCAATGGTGGAAAAGGAAGAGGTGTTGTTGTGTAGGTAAGTAGGGGATGATATCAGCTGGTGGAATCCACAGAGGTTGATGGAGGTCAGTGGGGAGTTAGTGGCAAGTTTGGACCAGTCTATGTTAATGTCTCCTAAAATGATAGTTTCACAGGGTAAGTTGAGAGAGAAACAAGAGAGGATGGATTCTAGGATGGGAATGTTATTTCCAGGGGGATTATAAATGGAGACAATGACAAATGCCTTATGGAGGTTTAGATGGCAGTTAAGGATAATGAGTTTGGCTGGGTGGAAATCAGGTGTAGGTGTGCTGATGGTTGAGAGGTTTAGGCTGTTTGAGTGGAGACTGGCAACACCACCGCTCTTTTTGTTGAGTCTATCAGAGCGATAGATGCTGTAATCAGGTGGCAATATTTCTTTGTTACTTGTGTGTGGTTTTAGCCAGGTTTCTGATAGGGCAAGGATATGTGGGGTGTTTTGAGCTATCCAAGCATGTAGTTCAGTGATTTTGTTTGTGAGGCTTTGTATATTCAGTGCATAGATAGAAAGGTGTTTGTTCTGTGAGGTTTGTTTTAAGGGAGTTTGAGCAGGGAGTGGGTAGTGGGATGATGCAGGGGAGGAGGGGCTGTTTGTGGCTGTAGGGTTTAGGGTGTGGGAGGGTGGGCCAGGATTAGGATGAATGTCACCAGCAAGAAGTAAGTTGCTGGGGAATGTGTTAGACTGCGTTACTGAGAAAAACTGGTGGTGGAGTTTTGACTTGGGTATATAGGAGGGGGGTAGATGTTAAGTATAATGAGTTTGTGAAAGGTGAGGTTGACGAAAGATGAGGAGATTAAGATGGGGTAGGAGGGAGAGAAAGATTTGATGCTATATGTGGTAGGAGAGATTAGATAAGGTTGGGAAAGGTGTACATGATAGCAGGTAAGGTTTGAGAGTAGTGTTAGGATTGATAAAGGGAGGAACAGAAGGAGCATGGTAAATTAGGTTATGAGTATAAGAGTGAGTTATAATTTAGAAACAGGTTTGAGTGTAGAGGAAGTAGAATAAGTAGTGATGGTGCAAGAGGTGGGAAGTTTGAGTAGAAAGGAGAGGTGTTAGTGGTTAATGTCAGAAGGAGAGGCAGTAGAGCCAGACAGGAAGTGGAGTGTGGATGGATGTTGAGGACAGGAAGGGGAGGGACAGGTAACTATAAATGTAATTGTAATGGGGTGGGTGGGAAAGGGGGTAGGGTATAGGAGTGAAGTGAGCGGAGCCCACCATCAGGAGCTGTAGTACCCATGAAAAACTATCAGGAGAGCTTACAGGTGAAATGTAAGAGGAGCCAGAGGTGTCTGGAAAAGGATAAACAGAGAGTAGACACAGGGGAGAGAGACTGGAACAGGAAAGATTGCAGGGAGAATGAAAACTAGCCACGGGAATAAAGATCAAACAGTAGCAGAGGTTAGCAGAAGAAAGTAGTGCAGAAATGGCAGGTTAAGGAGACGGGCATGTAGAGATAAGGAGCATAGAGAAATAGGGTCTCTAAGAGCAAGAAATGTCTGGTTAAGGAAGGGGGAAGAACAGCAGAGCAGGTAGAAAATGGAGATATTGGGAAGCAGCCGATGATATGCAGAAGGCAGTTAGCATGGCAATAAAAACAAGGAATACAAAAACAGTGTTTGTAAGGTACAGAAGGTGAAGCATTCATAGGACATACGCTAGAGTATTAAATCCAGGATGAATAGAGGGAGGCAGTCCTCAATATTAGGTCGCAAGTGTGGGTGGAGGAAAATCATACACAGTGTCAGGGATAACATCTGTAAGTGTGGGTAGAGGAGAATCACCCACAGTATCGGGGACAACATCTGCAAGTGTGGGTGGAGGAGAATCACCCACAGAGTCAGGGATAATAACTGCAAGAGTGGGTGGAGGAGAATTATCCACAGTGTCAGGGATAACATCTGCAAGTGTGGATGGAGGAGAGTTCCTTTTTCTTGTGTCAGAAGGTCCACCTTGTAGGGTAGGTTCATAGGTTCATAGGTTCATACTAGGCTATCTGCCCGAGGGCATTTACAAGCCTAGCCCATAGTTTTGTGGCTTACGCCACCCCTTTAGTATGGGGAACTATACCCATTATTTTGCTGTGCCTCTGTTGAGCAGTGACACTGAGGTAATCCCTGGGGTATATCTGCGATCTCCCATCCATTGGTCAAGATTTCTCTTGAACAATGCCAGCGAGGTGCTCTGCCTCACATATACCGGGATTTTATTCCACAGCATAGGGAGTCTTTGGGTGATGAATCTATCCCTCCAGCACGTCCTATTAATAGCCGTGTTGAGGTTTAAGTCTCCCGGCCTTGTGGCTCTGACGGATCTAGATTTTTTGAGGTGAAGCATATTCATCAAATCTGGGTTTGACATGGCCTTGTATGTTAGGCAAAGGTCACCTCTGAGCAAGCGGTGTTTACTGAATAGAGCTGCAGTTCTTTCACTCGGCCAGCATAGGACAGATGTTTGAGACCCTTTATCCTTTGGTGAGGAACTTTGTGGCCTCTCCAGCTGCTGCAAGTGTCGGGTCAGATACATTCCGAATGGGGCATTGTACTCAATCATTGGTCTGATGAGTGATGAGTATAGGAAGACTATGACCTCCCTTGATCTAGATGAGAATCCCTTCATGATAAGGTGGGCAATGTAGAAGGTCTTCCTAACTACTTTAGCTACATGGGTGTCGAATGACAGACTACTATCAACCTGGGTCCCCAGGTCCCTGATAACTTCTTCTGTACTCAGTGGATTGCCACCTATTTGGTAGCTAGGGGTAACCTTGTTTTTCCCGAAGGGTATGACTATGCATTTTTTGGCATTTAACTTTAGGCCATGGCTCTGGCACCAGTTATCCGCTTTCTGTGAGACCCTTCTGAAGGATATCTGTGTCAGATGTGTTTTCTACTATGGCGCCCAGTTTGCAGTCATCTGCAAACTTTGTCAGCCATAACCCTCCTGTGTTTGCTTGTACTGGAAAAGTAGATGCCAAACAAGAGTGGGCCCAGGACTGAGCCCTGTGGTACACCACTTGTGACAGGCTTTGAGTCTGACATGGCGCCAGCAACTCTGACCCTGTGGGTTCTGTCACTCAGCCAGTTTGCAACCCATCTTGTGATGTATGGGTTAACATTTAAGCTGATGAGTTTTTCAATGATACCCGAGTGGGGTATTGTATCAAAGGCCTTCGCCAGATCGAGGTAGGCTGTATGGACTGCCTTTCCTCATCAATGGCTTTGGTGACTGTTTCAAAAAGTCAACCAAGTTTAGAAGGCATGATCTGCCTTTGACAAAGCCAAACTGGGATGGATCCAAAGTCTGCAAATTCCCTATGTCTTTATTTATGAGGTCCATTATGATCCTCTCCATGGCTTTGCAGATAAGACTTGTCAAGCTAATGGGCCGGTAATTTCCAGGGTCGGTGGAGGCACCGCCTTTGTGAAGTGGGACCACAGTTGCAGTGCACCACTCCTGGGTACGTATCCAGAGGTAAGACTATGATTAAACAGCTGTCCTAGCTGTGGGTTTAATTCCTCGTTGAGTTCGTGGAGCACACAGCCGGGGACACCATCAGGTCCCATGGATGCTGTGTTTTTTGCTTTGGAGAGAGCAGTTCTCACTTGGGCGTTGGAGATGTTTGGGGGCTGCAATCGCTTGGTATAGATATCTCTCCTTTTGGGGAGAAGTTTGCACTGAACCTGTCAGCCAGTATGTTGGCAATGTCTGTAGGATCAGTAATCTTCACATCATTTTGAACTAGTTCTGAGCATATCTGGGAGTTTCCTCCCAGGTTTCTAACATAGCTAAAGAAGGCCTTATGATTGTCTTTTGAGTCTTTAGCTATTTTTCTCTCAAAATTTGCTTTGGATGATTTTATGAGAGCTCTTAGTTTTTTACTTATAGTGATCACGGGTGTCTTACCTTTTAAGGATTTTGCTCTATCTTGTAGTAGCTTCCTCCTTTTGTTGTAGAGTTTGTTTATGGCTGGGGTCCACCAGAGTGGACGCTTGCCTTTGGTACAAAGAGTCTTTGTTTTGCTTGGGATTGCCTTATCCATGCAGTCCTGCAGGTGCTGGTAGAAGGCATTTGTAAGTGATTCAGCGGCTTGAGTACTGTTTTCCGTCGGCTCGGGGGCCTTAAAGGAGACCACACTAGTCTTTAGAAGTGTGAAGTCGGCTTTCGTGAAGTTCTTTACTGTGGTCTTTTTATTTCAGGTGGGGTGGGATGAGGACCTCCAGCGAGATTAGTTTGTGATCTGATCTCACCAGTGAGGGGTATACTTCCGGTGTTGAACACTGTGCTCCCATGTTCGTGATGATGAGATCAATTATGTTTTCTCCTCTTGTGGGGATGGTGACTAGTTGTTCCATGGCATTTGAGTTTATGAATTCCAGGAACTTTTGGGCTAGGGTGTTTGGGCTTGAGTAGTGTTCCCAGTCTATATTAGGGTAATTGAAGTCACCTAGTATGATGGTGTTTGGTGATACATTTATCCCCTCTAGTGTTTTCAGGAAGGCCATGTGAGGTTCCTGAGTTTGTGAGGGTGGCCTGTAACATGCTACAATTTGCAGAGCAGTCTTGCCTATGGTTAATTGCACCTGGATGGTCTCCGATGCATCATGCGTTGCCACCAGTCTTGAGGTGTGGGTGTCTTTGATGAATATGGATACCCTCCTTTCTTGGTATTGTCCGGATTTTGGGGCCGGAACGCATGATAAGAGGTAAAACCTGATAGTGCTGGGGTGCTCTCAGGAGCCTTGAACCAGGTTTCTGTCACTGCACAGACATCGATGTTCTCCATACTGAGAAGGGCCTCGAGTGCGTGCATTTTGAGATTTAGACTTCTGGCATTGAGCAGCATTACCCTTAGTTTTTCCTTTTTGTGTTCTAGGGTGGTAGGTTTAGAATTTGAGCCTTGCCTAAAAAGGCACTATGGGGTGGCAAGAGCCTTTGCCAATATCCGGAATCCCAGGGTGACAGGTGCAAGCCGCCCTTGAAGCAGCGTGGCTTGTCCAGCATGTCATCCCAGGCAGACAGACATTGGATCCCCTTTGAATGACACCAGAGTTTAAGCCAATTGTTAAAGCTGATCATCTTATCTCTGTATTGTGGCATCATTCTTGGTGAAGGTAGGATACTGCTCAAGGTCAGGGTCATACCTGCCTGGGCTACATAATCAGAGAGCTCCTCAATGTCTCTTTTCATGTAGTCCAAGGAGGTACGTCTCAGGTCGTTTACACCAGCGTGCACAATGACTGAGTCATATTTGTACCTGCTGTTGAGAGACCTGAGTGCTTGCGTTATGTGGCGGATTCTAGCGCCGACACGCAGCTTACTGTGACCTTCTCCTTACTCAGTCTGGTGAGCGGACGCCAGTGTGTCTGACTATGGAGTCACCAATGACTAGTGTGTCTGGCATTGTGTTTGGCCTTAAGGGCTGTGACTGTTTGACACTCTGACTGTGAGGTCTATGTGTTGCAGGTGTTGTGTTCTGAGGTGGTGGTTGTTTGGGTGTCTGCTTTGGTGGCCTCTGCTGTTTTGGTAGATTTTTGAGCAGAGCCGAGTATGTCTTTGTGTGTTTATGTGTATGATTTGAGGTTGTGATGGTACTATGTGAGACTGGGTCTATAGTGTGTGTGGTAACCTTCTCCTCCTGACTGGTCTTGCCAGTCCTATGTTGAGAGAGCTCAGCCTCCAGTTTGGCCGTATAGTTGCATCTCTCGCATGTATTTGTGTTTTGTGGGAGGAGGAGAGGGTTGTCTGTGTACATGAGGCAATTGTAACATTGCCTCAATATTCCCAGGTTCACCAGCTGAGCAGGAGAGGACACTAGCAACTGATCCTCGACATGCTAGAAGGACTAGACAAAAACTTTAAAAGAGATTCCGGGGACGTGGTGACCGAGAAATGGGGGTTTGCCTTTTGGGGTGCTATCTATAAGAGTGCCGTATCAAGGTAATAAGTACTGTAGGAGCAAGTGCTAGGTTTAACAGATAGAGAAAAGTCTACTTGGAGTCAAGTAGAGATGATCTTTTAGGTATTAGAGAAAGTGCTAGTAACAGGGATGCTTAAAGGTAAGATTGAAAAGAATGCACTCTGCAGTGTGCACTAGAGAAGTTAGATATGAAAGTAGGTAACTTGAGTTTTACCTGTTTAAAAAGTTAAGGTTTAGTGGAGAGTTACTATTTTTAAAACAGCAAGATGGACTGAAAGGGGTGGTTACTTTTGTATTTTGGTACTATGAAATACTGTAGGATGGCCAATAAATTTAAATAATTGAAGGGGTGGGATTTCAAAAGTGATGGTTTTGTGATTACTCACATAAGCCAGTGAAAGTAGAGAGAAATGAGATATATGGTCATATTAACATAAGAGGCGGGCAACTAGAAAGACAGTGGTATTTAACAAGACAACTTAAATGGGTGCGAGGGAGGGGGGAAATTCTGCCTGACTCAGAACAGAGAGAGCTGTGGTCTCTTTTGAAGTTTTAATATGCTGTTAAACAGAATGCAAGCAAAACACAAGGTAAAGAAAACAAACTACAGTATTCAAAATATAGAAAGGCAATACAGAAATACAAAAAATAACAAGTAACTTGTAGAAAATGCCCTTGGCTAGATTGTGAAGTTGGGGGAACCTGTGTTGCCTTGGCCAGTAGGGAGTCACTAACAAGACTTTTGGTTTGTCCTCCATGATTTTCAGGAGGACTTTCTGAATCAGTGGGAAAGGGGGGGAAGGCATAAAGAAACTTCCCCTCCCAGAAAATGTTGAAAGCATCTACTCTCCATGCTAGAGGGGAGTAAGTCTTTGAGCAGAAGGTCTGCAGCTGTCTGTTCTGGGGGGAGGCGAACAGGTCTATTTGAGAAGTGCCCCACTGGTGGACTATATCTAGGAAGAGACAGTCCTGCCCAGCATCCATTCGTGTTGTGGAGAGGATATCCTGCTCAGGAGATCTGCTTGCTTGTTGCCCTGTGAGGGGATGCAGGTTGCCTGCAGGGACAAGTTGTGGTGAGAGGCTAAGTCCCATATTAGCAGGGTAAGACTGCACAGCTGATATGCCTTTGTCCCTCCCTGCTTGATGAGGTACCACATTACAGTGATATTGTCTATCACAATTAGAAGAACCCCTGGTAGAAGTAGAGGGGCAAAGGTTTTTAGAGCTAGGAAAACTGCTGTCATTTCTCTGGCATTTGATGTGTTTGGCCTTTAGGGAAGGGTGCCAGTTTGCTTGAACCGTGTAAGATGCCACTGTTGCACCTCAACCTGAATCTGAGGCATCTGTATGCATTACTTGGGTTGAGGGGGGAGGTAGAAGTGGAAGCCCTGGGTTTAGCTGGACTTGTTATATCCATTCAGGGAAGGAGGGGAATTACCTGTTCCAAGTGATTCAGACACTGGGGCCAAATGTTTTTGAGGTACCACTGTAGCTTGCACATATGCATTCTGGCCAGTGGTAGCATAGGGATGGTAGCTGCCATTAAGCCCAGGAGTCGAAGTAATTGTCTTGCAGTTGCTGTCTGAGAGTGTAGGATCTCCTTAGAAGTGGGAGGTCAGGGATAGTACCTTGTCCTGGTGGAGAAAGGCCTTCATTTTGTCCGTTCTGATTCTGCAACTCAGAAAAATCTTGTCCTGGTCTGGGTTCAAGGAGGACTTTGGAAGGTTGAGGGTGAACCCTAAATTCTGCAGAAGGGACATGGTGAAGTGCAGATGATTTCAGAGGGTATCTTTTGACTTTGCCAGTATTAGGATGTTGTCCAGGATAGGGATAAATCTGGATTCCCTGAGTTCTGCAGAAGGCAATGGCTGGGGCTAGGCATTTTGTGAACACTCGGGGGGGGGGGGGGGCAATGGACAAACCAAAGGGCAAACCAGTAAATTGGAAATGAGAGGAGGGCCCAGAGAAACATAGGAATCTTCTGTGGGAAGTCCTGGTGGGTATGTGTAGGTAGGTCTCTTTTAGGTCCAAGGTGGCCATAAAAGCCTTGTCCGGAATAAGAGGTAGCAGGGTGGGTAGTGACAGCATTTTGAAGGTGGGCACCTGAACATAAAGATTTAGGAAGGAGAGATCTAAGATGGGTCTCCAAGGGCCGTCTTTTTGGGACCAGGAAGAGACGGGAGTAGAAACCTTTTCCTTCCTGTCCTGAGGGGACGGGTTCTATGGTACCTAGCTTCAGCAGGTCTGTCAAAACCTGTGGAAGGAGATGTAGCTGTTTTTTTAGGGGGTATGGGATGCCTCTCCTGGGTGTTTTTTCTTTCCAGGTGAGGAAATAACCTTTTTGGATTATGGAAAGTACCCACTGGTCCGTGGTGATGGTTTGCCAGAAGGGGAGGCAGTGGGGAAGGAGTGCTGAGAGTGGTAGGTGGGCAAGGCAGTCACGCATTGTTGGGGCCTCCTCTGTCCTGAAAGGATTATCAGGGCTGAGGATGTGGTGCATTAGCTCCAGACATGGAGGTGGTTCTTGCACCTCTGCTAGATCTGGAAGAGGAAGCACCCATCTGAGCAGGGTTACGCCTTACAAAGGTGGCTTTAGCAGGGTAGTTTGTATAGTACCTGGGTATGGGGGACACCAGTAAATGTTTAAGGTCCGGCAATTCCTTACTTTTTTCTTGCAGATTCTTGAAGAGATCTGCAGATTGTTTTCCAAAAAGGAAATTGTGATCCAGGGGGCATCCAAGATATTGGACTTGAAGTCTTCTGGGAGATTCTGAAGTCTTAGCCAGAAGTATCTCCTGAGAACAGAAGCAGATGCAGAGTGAGCAGATGCTTCTGCAGCATCATAGCTGCATCTGATAGAGTGTCTGGCTACTTGTGCAATCAAGAGACAGTTTGGAGGAGATGTCAGCCCTGATGGGGCTGTCAGGGATATTAGCCAGCATGGAGAAAGCTTGAGAGACCAAGTCCAGACCATATTTAGTCATGTGTGTCTGATAATTAATGGCTCTAAAAGCGAATGTGGAGGAGGTGTATACCTTCTTACCAATCCTATCCATAGATTTGCTGTCTTTATCAGTGGGTAGGAGTGAGGCGGAGAGAAGCAGTTTGGATTGCTTATCAGGGAAGGTGGCAGTCACTGCTGCGCCTGCCAATGATGGTTTGACTAAGAAGTTTTGCTCATCAGGCACCTTGCAGAAGTGGTCTGGGCGCTTGGGGCAGGTGGCTGAGAGTCTGGGGCCTTAGATGTAGAATTAAAGGCATCCAAGCAAGCAGGCAGAACTGAAGGAACAGCAGAGAGGGAAGAAGAATCTACTTGAAGAAGCTCAAAGTACCTCTTTTGGGTGTCAGTCATTTGGGAAGTATCCCATTTGAAGTAATATTTAATTTTGGTGATGGTCTCACCAAAGGTAATATCCTCAGTGGGGGGAATCTACTTCTATAGCTTCATCAGGGGAGTAATATTCCTGGGGAGAGGCAATCTGAGATTTGTACGAAATGGAGTCCTCTGAGGAAGAAAAGGAAGAATCATGCTCTTCTTCCCTGACCTGAGAGGTCATGGGTGGGAGGGAAGAGGCTGAGTAAAAGTAGAGTAGTGGGGGATGAGGCTGAAGGCCTAAAGGCCATAAAGGGCTGCATGAGGGAAGAAGTGAAGGACTGCCAATCTGGTAGGCCTTCTGCAGTGGAGGAGGCATGCTTGGTTTTATGCTTCTTTTTAGCCGGGGTGGAACCTGGAACCAACTTGTAATCAGGTATTTGATGCAACTGTTTCAGAAGTCTGGATCCCAGTTGGAGGTACCACAGATTCTGGTTCCCTCCTCGATGGTAGTTGGTGTCTGGGTAGGCTCCAAGAACATGCCGGTTGCCAGCTGAGCAATGGCTTCCCCAAAGGAAGCCAAAGTCGACGGATCCACTGGATGCTCCTCAGTTCCTATATCAGCAGTTGGCGGGGCGTCCGGTAACGAAGTGGCAGGCGAAGAAGGCCTAGGAAGCTTGGACTTCTTTTGCGGAGGTTCTGACGTGTCCTCCGAGGAAGGATCCATTCTTAGGACTAACCGAGGTTTAATACGTCCAGATGTCTGTGTAGGGTCTTCGGCACAAACGATTGACAAATGGAGCAGGCGGAATGGTCATGCTCCCGGCCTAAGCAAAAAAACACACCTATCATAGGAGTCTTTATGGGGTGTATCTGGCACCCGCATTGGCATTTACTCTTTTTACCGGTCATCAGCTAAAAATTGCTACAACAACCAAGCCTAAGTAATAACAATCGGATAAGTGAAAAACAAAAACCCATCGGGTTACTTAGCTTTAATACGACGTCTGAGAAGGAGCGATCACACGATGCATCGGTTTGTGGATGAAAAGTTCTGAGGATTGTGTGTGCAGACATCACATTTAAGGCCCCTGGTTTATGGCCTTACGTCTGATGTCCCATGCACGTTGCAACAGCCAAGCTGAAGCTTTTGTATAGGAGCCGACGTACGAGTCACCTGAGGGCAGGAACTCTCACAACTAGAATACTACAACATAGGAATAGAAGGACATATGCAACATGCAAAACAGATGTGATCAAACAGGGGCATAAATAATGATAAAGCATTATTATTATAAACATATAACTTAATAGGTTCATAGGTAAGTATCAGGCTAATTGCCCTAACGGGCCACTTTAAGCCTAGCTAGTTTCCTTCTTTGGGTTCAATCCCATTTGTTGTTAAATTGGCGTTACCCATCCCATGATCAATAATTCTATATTACCCAAAATGAGAATAAGAAGGAATACCCAACATATAATTTGAGGAGACCTATGCATGGGATACAACATGGAGTTCTCTTTGCCCATTAGTAGTACACGGGGCAGTCCTGAGGTAAATGTGCTTGAAAATGGACAGGAATGAGCTTTGCTTTACATGAATTGGTGAGTCTGTTCTACAGCACTAGTACCTTTTGTCAGCTACTCAGAAATGAGCAAGTTTTCTCTAGAGCAGTGGTATCCTTTGGGAGCTACACCTGTCCCTCCCACCTGTTCATATGCTTGCAGAAGAGGTATCCATTCCTAGACAGAGTATTTCTGCTGCCATGTGACTTGCCGATATGCACTAAATCCATCAGTACTGGGTCAGAGGACACCTTGTATGCCAGACACGTCACCTCTTAGCAGTCTGTAGGATACAGAGTACAGTGATATGGCTCTGAGTCGGTCCATGTAGAACATGTTGTTTAGGCCTTCTATCCTTTTAGTAAGGTATCTGTCAGCATTCCAGTTGTTGCATGTGTTTTGGCAGACACATGCCAAAGGGGCATTATATTCTATGCTTGGCTTAATGAGGGCTGAGTAAAGGAGGACAACATCCCTAGAAATGGACAGAATCCATTTGTTTATAAGCTGTGCAACGTAGAATGACTTTCTTACAATGGACACACCAATCGAAAGTTAAGACACTCTCCACACAAATTCCTAAATCCCAAACAACTAGGTCAACTCTTGGCTGCGTGTTGCCAATGGGGCTGTTCCCCAGGGTAGATGAATTTCCAAAGGATATAATAAGGCATTTTTTGGCATTTAGTTTCAAGCCATGATCTAGACACCAGTTATTTATTTGGGAGAAACTTCCTACAACAAGGGTACATAATTTGGAGACTCACTGACTGCTCCTAACTTGCAGTCATCTGTAAATTTAGTCAGCCAGAACCCTTTGGTGCCATCTTTTACTTCGGACAAATGCATTTCTCTACACAATTCAAAACTGTACCTTAGCAGATGCCAAGACACATTTACTGCGTTTAAGGAAGGCATGTACGCTGATGGTGCAGGTTTACTGGAGCACTTAGGTTTGCACCCCTAAAATGACCTTGCAGATCAAAATATTCCTACTGTGGTTAGGATACCTCCTGCACCCTACAATCATTCTTCTAACTTCACCCACTATCCCTCTTCCCACTGCCCTTTAATACAGGACTACTACGAATCAGGTTCTAGTTTTCTTCACATGTGCTTACATAAAAGTTCCAAAAGGCATTGACCATTCATTTTCCATGTTATACAATTACCTACCTCTGCCACAGTTGAAGTGGAACACTTCTTTTAAAAAATTTTTAAAAAAAAATTGTCGGTTTCGTTTGGTTTACTCTACTTTGTTCAGCATTCCTAATGCATGTTATTAACTTGATTCATTATACTTGTAAAACAAAGATACCTTTCTGCCGCTGTGA
Source organism: Protopterus annectens (assembly GCF_019279795.1). Lineage (NCBI taxonomy): Eukaryota > Metazoa > Chordata > Ceratodontiformes > Protopteridae > Protopterus > Protopterus annectens. Next base: position 854,532,957 of record NC_056750.1, read on the forward strand.
ACATTGACCATCTGCACACGCTCAAGTCCAGTCATGTGACGGAGTTCCAGCTTGGGCGAATCTCGTCGCTGACGTTTTTTCTGTCTGTCTTCTGAGAGCTGTTGAGAAAAACTGTAGTGTTATTACTGCCAACCAGTTAGTTTCTTTTCTACCTTTACTATCGTAAATTCTAATGCAAATGTTACCAAGTATAAGAAAAGAATGACATATAACTGTAAACCATACCGCTCACCCAGCATGACCCTTGAAAAATTGGTACATCCAAAGTAATGGAGAGCTAATTAGCATAAACCTTGCATAGCTAGTAGTATAATTTAGCCCACTTCCAGCAAGATTGTGAGATACCACCACTGAAACACATGTATAAAAAAACTAAACGCATACTACAATATATCAGAGAAAACAGTCTGCAACCCTTTACTGAAAGGGTTTCAATAATTTATCCAAAAGCAGCAACAGCGTTCTATACTTAAAGTTAACCACGTCCCTGGAATTCCATTTTCAAATGTTTTATTATATAATATATATATATATATATATATATATATATATATATATATATATATATATATATATATATACACTATCTGGAAATAATTTCTTTTGATACTGGCGGTCTTTTTTTTTTTTCAACCTTCATAGGAAATAAGCAGCTGATTGGCTTTCCTGCAGGATTTTGTGCTGTCCAAATTGTACTCGAGTTGCCTGTGGACATCCTGAGAATGTAAAACTCATTCTTCCTTGTTTTTAGGCCATGAAAAGAATACATGGAGATCGAGACTTACGTAAAATGCAACCATGCTTTCTTTCGTCAAGTAACAACCTCTTTCTACCCTACTTCCAGTACATAGCTTGTTCCGACTCAACTTTTCATTGTTATTACTTCAGCATGACAACTCTGATATCCACTCTGTACATAACGTACACTTGTACATTCATGCACATTTTCTGTTTTCTCAGTCACTCTGTACACAATGTATGCTTGTACATAGGTTCATAGGTAGGTACTACCCTATTGGCCCAAGGGCCTAAGTAAGCCTAGCCAACAAGGTTCCCTGGCTTACGCCACCCAAGAAAGTTATTTCCCTGTGCCCCTGTCTAGCAGATCTACAGAAGTGATCCCCAGGTTGTATTTCCTATTTCCCATCCACTCATCAAGATTTTTCTTGAAGAGTGCTAATGAAGAGCTTTGTTTGATATAGATAGGTAGTTTGTTCCAAAGTATAGTAAGTCTCTGAGACATAAATCTATCCCTCCAGCATGTCCTGTTTATTGTGGTGACAAGGTTTATGTTCCTAGAGCGTGTAGCTCAGAGAAATTGGGATTTCTTTAGGTGTAGCATGTCCAACAGTTCTTAACATAGCTTTATATGTTAGGCAGAGAACTCCTCGGAGTAGGCAATATGCTACAGAGTAAAGCTGGAGTTTTTGAGACGGTCAGTGTAGGGCATCTGTTTGAGGCCAGTAATCCTATTTGTGAGGTACTTCTGTGGCCTTTCCAGCTGCTGCAGATGTCTTGTGAGCTACATTCCAAAAGGGGTGTTGTGCTCTATAATGGGTCTAATGAGTGCTGTGTAGAGGGGAACAATGACCTCTTTTTTCCTGGATGAGAACCCTTTTGTGATGAGGTGTGTCACACACAAGGATTTCCTGACTACTGTGGCAATGTGATTATCAAAGGAGAGACTACTATCCATCTGCGTCCCAAGGTCTCTTATCACACATTCGTCGTTAAGTAGACTGACATTTATGGGGTAGTTCATGGGTACAGAGTTTTTATCAAAGGGGATGACAATGCACTTTTTGGCACTGAGCTTGGGGCCATGCCTCTAACACCAGGCATCTGTCTCAGTGAAGCCCTTCTGTAGGATGTCCACATCATTTGGGGACTCAACTATGGCTGCTAGTTTGCAGTCATCTTCGAACTTCATTAGCCAGAGGCCTTCTGTGTTGGCCTGTACTTCAGAGAAGTAGATACTAAACAGGAGAAGTCCCAGGATTGAACCCTGTAGTACTCTACTTGTCACTGGCCTGAAGTCAGATTTGGAGTCTGCAACTTTTATAGTGTGGGTTCCGTCGGTGAGCCAGTTGGCAGCCCATCTTGTGACATAGGGATTTATACCTAGTTTAGTGAGTTTAGCTATAATACCAGAATGGGGATGGTGTTGAAAGCCTTGGGGAGGTCAAGATAGGCGGTGTGAACCACCTTACCCTCATCTACGGCTTTGCTGACTGCCTCAAAGTCGTCGATCCGGTTCAGAAGGCATGATCTGCCTTTCACAAACCCAAACCAGGTGGGTTCCAGAGTTTGGTGGTTATCAATGTCTTTGTTTATGAGTTCCATGATGATACATTCCATGGCCTTGCAGACCAGGCTTGTCAGGCTAATAGGGTGATAGTTCCCAGGATCAGTGGGGGATCCCCCTTTGTGGAGTGGGATAACTGTTGCTGTGTGCCATTCAGTGGGCACAAAGTCTGACGTGAGACTGTTTGAACAGGGTGCTTAGATGGGGAGCCAGTTCGTTCTGGAGTTTGTGCAAAACGCAGCCTGGGATGTTGTCCGGTCCCATGGATGCTGCGTTTTTGGGTTTAGAGTGTGTAGCTTTTACCTGCATAGATGTGATTACAGGGACTCTGCATTCTTCCTATATAGATATGGGCCCTTCAGGAGGTGAGAGGGGGGTAAGGTTAGCACTGACCCTATCTGCCAGGATGTTGGCAATATCAGTTGGTTCTGTAATTTTCGTGCCGTTGTGCTGTATCTCAGAGCAGATCTGGGTGTTGCCATTGAGAGTCTTGACATAGCTGTAGAATGCTTTGTGGTTGCCCTTAGAATCAGTGGTGATTTTGTTTTCATAGCTAGCTTTGGAGGATCTTATAAGGGATCTCAGCTTCTTACTGAGGCTGACCAGGGAGCTCCTCCACTCATGGGATTTTACTCTTTTGCAACAGTTTCTTCCTTCTGTTGTAGAGTTTGCTTATGGCAGGGGACCACCAAATTGGCTTCCTTTTTTTGGAGGATAGTGTCTTGGTTCTGTTTGGGATAGCACGATCCATGCACTTGTTTAAGTGCTTATATAGTGCATTTGTGTAGTCTTAACTGTATTGTCCATCTGCATGGGTGTCATGCAGTTCGCCACTTCTGTCTTAAGATGCATGAAGTTGGCTTTGGAGAAATTTTTTTTACTGTGGTTTCCTTAATGGTGTGTGGGGGCGGGATGCTGATATCTAGGGTGATTAGCTTATGGTCTGACCAACGAGGAGCTGACTTCAGGTGTGGAACACCGGTCACTCATGTTGGTGAGAACTAGGTCTAGGATACAGTTGGCCCTGGTGAGGGTGTGGATAAGTTGATCCAGGGCACTGGAATTTATGAATTCCAGAAAGTGTTGAGCATTCGTGCACATTTTTTCTCAATCACTCTGTACATAATGTACACTTGTACATTCGTGCACATTTTTTCTCCAACACTGTACATAATGTACGGTTGTACATTCGTGCACATTTTCCGTTTTTGCAGTCATTTTGTACATAATGTATGCATGTACATTTGCGCATATTTTTTTCAGTCATTCTGTACATAACGTAAGCATGTACATACGTGTACATTTTCCGTTTTCTTAGTCACTCTGTACATAACATATGCATACACATTTCTGCATACTTTATTTTCTCAGTCATTCTGTACATAATGTATGCACATACATGTGTACATTTGTTTTTCTCAATCACTCTGCATATAATGTCATGAATCTATTGCCACCACAGCAGGCTAGAAATGTGTTCAAGTGCAGGTGAGTGACTCTGCTTTGGCCATTTGTTGCACCTCACACCACTTATGTTTTACCCTGGATCTCGCTGGTGTAGCACCTATAGCCACTACGGACCTGAAGTTAACCATGTCTTCTGTGGCTGTTGGGGTCCCCTGTGTGGCCGAGGGATAACCACTCTTGTCGATCCTAGGATAGGGAACAGGAAAGGTTTCCCTGTTGTGTCAGAATGCTACGTCCATCCCTTGGGAAGCAGCAGCTGCCATTAGTAACATGGCTGGACCTATTTTCCTGTCAAAAAGAAGCAGAAAACCAAGCATGTATCTGCTCTTCCTCAAATCTCTTTAGACAGAAGTAGTTTACTAGGTCTTGCACAAGGTTTAATTCAGGCTAATGATCCTTCTTATAGGTTCATAGATAACGACTGGGTAGTGGCTATTCCAGGCCATGTTAAGCCTATCCAGTTTCCATTTTTGTGCTCAAAGTAACTCAGCCCATTTGCTTAGAGACTGGCGTTACCCATCCCATGGTCAATAGTTATATATTACAACTAATGAGAATAACTGGGTTCATACCATAGATAATTTAAGGGGACCCATACATGGGATAAAGAACTGAGGAGCCACTTCTGTCCATTATTTACATAACATTTGTTTACCGGGAAAGTCCAACTTGGAATGAAGCCAATGTTCAGCGGAGGCCCGAGAAAAAAATGCTGCAGACACGTCTTTGTAATGTGGGAGGAAACCAGAACATCCAGAAGAAATGCACACAATCTCAGGGAAGACATGCAGACTCCACACAGAAGGCACCCCAGCCCAGAATTTAACCGGAGACCATCTTGCTGTGAGGTGACAAAGCAACCGCTGCGCCATTGCACCATTAGTATGCAGGGGGCAGTCTTAGGGTAAATGTTCTATTTACCAACCACAAATCTTAGCTGCTCTTGTATATGGACAGGGATGAATTTTGTTTTATGTGGCTGTGGAGTCTGTTCCAAAAAAAAAAGGTATCCTCTGCAAGACACAGCTGTTCTTCCACACTGTGCTGTCGATGTTGCAGAAGAGATTTAGATCCCTAGACAGAGCATTACTGATGCCACTTGACTGGATAACCTGCAGTAAATCCATCAGTTATGCCTTGCATGTCATCCATGGGTCACCTGTTAGGAGTCTGCAGGATACTGGGTATAGTGATAAGGCTTTGCAGTAAATCCATCAGTTATGCCTTGCATGTTATCCACGGGTCACTTGTTAGCAGTCTGTAGGATACTAGGTATAGTGATAAGGCTTTGCAGTAAATCCATCAGTTATGCCTTGTATGCCACCCACGGGTCACCTGTTAGCAGTCTGTAGGATACTGGGTATAGTGATGAGGCTTTGCAGTAAATCCATCAGTTATGCCTTGTATGCCACCCACGGGTCACCTGTTAGCAGTCTGTAGGATACTGGGTACAGTGATAAGGCTTTGCAGTAAATCCATCAGTTATGCCTTGCATGTCATCCACGGGTCACATCTTAGCAGTCTGTAGGATACTGGGTACAGTGATAAGGCTTTGCAGTAAATCCATCAGTTATGCCTTGTATGTCACCCATGGGTCACCTGTTAGCAGTCTGTAGGATACTGGGTACAGTGATAAGGCTTTGCAGTAAATCCATCAGTTATGCCTTGTATGTCACCAATGGGTCACTTCTTAGCAGTCTGTAGGAGACTGGGTATAGTGATAAGGCTTTGCAGTAAATCCATCAGTTATGCCTTGCATGTCACCCACGGGTCATCTGTTAGCAGTCTGTAGGATACTGGGTATAGTGATAAGGCTTTACAGTAAATCCATCAGTCATGCCTTGCATGTCATCCACAGGTCACATCTTAGCAGTCTGTAGGATACTGGGCATAACGACAAGGCTTTGCAGTAAATCCATCAGTTATGCCTTGTATGTCATCCGTGGGTCACTTGTTAGCAGTCTGTAGGATACTGGGTACAGTGATAAGACTTTGCAGTAAATCCATCAATTATGCCTGGTGTGTCATCCACGGGTCACTTGTTAGCAGTCTGTAGGATACTGGGTATAGTGATAAGGCTTTGCAGTAAATCCATCAGTTATGTCTTGTATGTCACCCACGGGTCACTTGTTAGCAGTTTGTAGGATACTGAGCACAGTGATAAGGCTTTGCAGTAAATCCATCAGTTATGCATTGTATGTCACCCACGGGTCACTTGTTAGTCTGTAGGATACTGGGTATAGTGATAAGGCTTTGCAGTAAATCCATCAGTTATGCCTTGTATGTCACCCACGGGTCACTTGTTAGCAGTCTGTAGGATACTGGGTATAGTGATAAGGCTTTGCAGTAAATCCATCAGTTATGCCTTGCATATCACTCACGGGTCACCTGTTAGCAGTCTGTAGGATACTGGGTTTAGTGATAAGGCTTTGCAGTAAATCCATCAGTTATGCCTTGTATATCACGCACGGGTCACCTGTTAGCAGTCTGTAGGATACTGGGTATAGTGATAAGGCTTTGCAGTAAATCCATCAGTTATGCCTTGTATGTCACCCACGGGTCACCTGTTAGCAGTCTGTAGGATACTGGGTATAGTGATAAGGCTTTGCAGTAAATCCATCAGTTATGCCTTGTATATCACCCACGGGTCACCTGTTAGCAGTTTGTAGGATACTGGGTACAGTGATAAGGCTTTGCAGTAAATCCATCAGTTATGCCTTGTATGTCATCCACTAAAATGCCTGTTTTCCAAGACAGATACTTTAAACCTTCAGCAAAAAAATATTTATAAAGTGTTTTTGAGTCAGACCTTGTCTGCAGGAAGTTAGGGATCCTTTATTGGGGGTCTAAGGAGGAAAGTGCCCTTTGAGGAAGCCTTACATCATAACTTAGAAGCAGCCAAACAACAGTTTTTATCCCCTGCATGAAAATTTGATACTGCTTCCAACTGTAATTTAATCATAGAAAAACTAGCACCTTCTTTGAAAAGGGCAACCAGAAAATCAAGAACAGAAGAGAAAGGGGAAGTAAAAGGGTCAGGGTTATTTCTTAATGCCCAAAGGAAAATCTTTTCCATTTGCTCTTGTAAACCTTTTTGGAGGAGTCTTTTTGTGAGGATAATAAAATGGCAATTACTGGGGAAGACAACCTGAGCAGTTTGGTTATTATTGGACTTGCAGAAACCATGTGGTTAGTTTGAGGGCTGGTATATTGGGATGATTCATCCCTGAGGGATATGAGAGAAGATCTGGAGGTGGGTCCAGTATCTAGGGAGAATAATGAAGATGAGACCAATGGAAGGGGAACAGGGCTATGAAGATGACCAAACTGTTCACCAAGGGCTATGGAGATGACCGAACTGGAGGTGGGTCACCAAGGGAATAATGAAGATGACCGAACTGTTCACCAAGGGCTATGGAGATGACTGAACTGTTCACCAAGGGCTATGAAGATGACCGAACTGTTCACCAAGGGCTATGGAGATGACCGAACTGTTCACCAAGGGCTACGGAGATGACCAAACTGTTCACCAAGGGCTACGGAGATGACCGAACTGTTCACCAAGGGCTATGGAGATGACCGAACTGTTCACCAAGGGCTATGGAGATGACTGAACTGTTCACCAAGGGCTATGAAGATGACCGAACTGTTCACCAAGGGCTATGAAGATGACTGAACTGTTCACCAAGGGCTACGAAGATGACCGAACTGTTCACCAAGGGCTACGAAGATGACCGAACTGTTCACCAAATTGCTTTCTGTAAAGATTTTGGGATCAGAGGAAGTGGGGGGAAAAATAAACTAGACCGGATGGCCAAATGTGGTCTACAGCATCTCTTGGTGACTCCCTGTGAGGGGGATAAGGGCATCCATGAAAAACTGGCAATCTCTGCCCAGTCGGACTATCCTGGTTACCAAATGTCAAACAAATAAAATAACTGCTGCACTTGTAGTTGTGGGGAGACGCAGAGAGGTTGCCGCAAGGGTGCCCCCAACAATGGAAAATTTTCTCTGCCACTAATTGAGTGAGAGCCCACTTATGAGGCATCAGAATGGACCTGCTGAGTTTCTCCACAAGTACGCAGGTTTTCCCCAGAAAGTTTGCTACTACTAGAAAGCGGTTGGAGGAGATCACCCATTACACCAGTATCATAGCCTCTTGGCAGACAGGGTAAGATTGGAATTCCCCTTGTTTGTTATGTACAGACTACAGTCGCAATTGCCCCTTCAGGAACAGCATCTTGAAATGCCTGCTAAGTTAAAAGGACTGCCCTCATCTGTAGGATGCTATGTGAATTGGTCTCTTGGGAAGAACACGTGCCTTGGACCCTCCTTCCCAAGTAATGCTCCCCTACCACAACTGGGATGTGTCCATGGTCAATGTGGCCAATGGGGGAGGAAAAACAAAGGGCCAGCATAGGGAAATGTCATCCGACTGCATCCACCAGTGGATATGGTATTTGCATATTTGTGTAAACTTGGCTAGAAATGATAGGGATGGTCAAACAACAGACCACTGAACCGCTAGAGTCCACTGAAGGACATGCATAAAACGTAGTGCGCTAAAGGAAGTAGAACTACTGCTGCCGCAATGGACCCTAAAGCTTGGAGAGTTAGCCTGGCTGGAGGAGCCAGATGAGAAATAATTTCCCTAACCTGAGATTTGAGTATGTGTATGCCATGAGTAGGCAAAGAGGCAAAAGAGGCAATCTGCTTTGCTGTGTTCAGATGTGCCTCAAACTCCAGTCTCTGCATTGGCATCGGGTTTGATTTAGCTTAACTGACTGTGATACATAGGGAATGACAAATATGGAACAAATAGTCCCTGAACTGTTGTAGGAGATGCATGACAGGGGCGGTGAGAAGCCAGTCGTCTAGATATGAAAACACTCAGTCCTCTAAGTCTCAAGTGAGCTGCCACCACTGCCATACATTTGGTAAAAACCCTGGTGGCTGTGGTTTTGTCCAAAGGGCAGGTCTCTGAATTGTTAATGACTGGCTCCAGAAGTGCCAGTCTATTTTGATGTGATAGTATGCATCCAGAAGATCTAAGGAGTACATCCAATCATACTTGCATAAAAATGGCAGAATGGACTGAACTGTGACCATTCAGAAGTTTGACTTTTTTACAAATTTTTTCAGTTTGGTTAGATCCAGAACTGGTTTCAGGTCTCCTATCCTTTTTAGCACTAAAAAAAGAAAAAAAAAAACGCTACTAAGTTCCAAATTGTTTAGTTTGGTGGGACCTCCTGGATGACTCTTCTTTAGCAGCTTTTGAATTTCTTGTGCTGCAGCCTTCCTCTGTCTAGGTAGAACATCGGGAAGATTCTTTCTTTTGTAGACTGGGGGTCTGGGAAAATGGTATGAAGTAACCTCCAGATATTATTTTTAGCACCCAGGTATCTTCTGTTATAGCAACCCAGACATCTGGGTGCAATGACAAGCATCCCTCAACTGTCTCCAGAGGTGGGCAGTCGGGCAACACCTCAGCAGTGCTGAAAGGGTCTATCCAGGAAAAAATCTCGGAAACCCTGACCTTGCAGGTCTCCTCTGCCTTGAAGTAGATGTCTTCCATTAGAAATGCCTTGTCTGCTTCTAAAGCAGTTGTCTCTGCGTGAATCCTGGAGAGGTCCTGGAGATTTGCAGAACCAAATTTTCTTACAACCTCTCTGATTTCTTGAGAGAGTTTGGTGTGTGTGTGGGGGGGAGAAACCTTGATTCCTATGGCAGAGAAGGTATTTCATTCTTGCTCACTGCGGTAAGTATTTCTTTCTGTTCCATCAAAGGCAGTGTGACACCCATGCAGTGGCCCAGCAATCAAGGAGCCTCAATCCTCACCACTAACACCAATGAGGGGGGTCCACATGGGATAACAAATACACAAACAGTAAAGTACAATTTCCCTTAAGTGCGGACAGTGATCAGTCAGTCTTGGGCTGGTTTCTCCCTTTCTCTCCAGATCCCCAATAAGACGCCCCACTGGCCCTTCTATAGGGTCCAGAGCTCAGCCTAATGGGCAAGCTAAAACCTCCTGCACTCTCTCTGTCCAAGTAGCTGACACACACTTTGAGATACGAGTTATATACAAACACACAGACACTCCTGGGAAAGGCTGGCACAGTTTCTCCAGTTGTGCCCCCTTTTTGCCCAGTCTAAAAGGTAATACCAGCTACCACCACCCACTAATATCAGCTACTAAAAAAGCCCTTAATACAGGATGTCCAATTATTATTGTGCAATATTATTATCCAAATAGTGTGACTGAACAGCAAAGCTTATTGAAGTGACTTGGACAGTATCACTATATACATGCAATGTACTCCAGAGCTTAAATTATCTCTACAAAAACAGCCACAGTTGAAAGGTTTAAAAATATTTAATAATAAATAATAAAAACACAAGACAATACTTATTACACAGTGCTAGTCAAGAGTTTAGAGATCACAGAGAAATGCTTAAAATAATACAGTAGAAAAGTTCTGACGTCAATACAGAAAAAAACGAATCTAATCTTATTTCCTAGCTATATCTAAGAGAAAACACAGTTATAAAATAAACTTACATACAGAGCATAGGCAGAGTGCTGGTGATGTTGGATGTTCTCAAGACAAATGCTAAATGCTCCGAGTCTCTCTGCCCTTAAATTGATAACACAGTACCACTGACTCATTTCAGATTACATCATTATTTTCTGTTTCCCAGGCTAACAGAAGTTCAGAGTTTAACAGCCCTTTTGATCTTGCACCTGGTCAGGAAGCTACAGCAATAAAAGACATTATACATGCAAATTCTAGCAATTAACTCGTGTCTCAAAACAAAAGGAAAAACTCCTTCATACAAACATCTCGGCTCCGGGTTTTGTGATTAACTTGATTGTGATTGACTTATCAGCTTTCCTACAGCAGAGTGCACTGTTATATTTTTTGCAGTTCAACATCCAATACAGTCTTTTCACATTTAAGAGAACAAGCTTGTGGCTTATATTAATATTTACAAATGACAGACTTATCTACAAAATTCTATCTTGCTAGGCTGGCAGTCTTCACATATCTCCCCACCTACCCCAGGAGAACTCAGGCTAGTTTTTCAAGTGACCCTTGAGAAACGTTGCTTGAGAGGGTTGGTCTTATCTGAGTATAGCTTACCCCATTCCCTGTCTTGACAGCCCACCTGCATTGGCATTACTACTCCCACTGCAGTGCTGTACTGACATATCATATGCCTGCAACCCAAAGCTCCATCTTAGCAACCTGGCATTTTGCTGGCTGGCTCTGTTTAACCATGTTAGGGGATTGTGATCTGTCACTCCAGTGAATTTTCTTCCATACAGATAAGGCTGAAGTTTCTGCAGCACCCACACTATGGCTACACATTCCTTTTCTACAGTTGCATAGCATTCCTCCCTAGGTTGCAGCCTATGACTGAGATAAGCCACTGGGTGCTCTTCTCCCTCTGAAGAAATCTGGCTAAGTACAGCCCCCACCCCATGGTTTGAAGCATCCACCTGCACAACAAATTATTTGCTGTAATCTGGACTGGCTAACATAGAGGGTCCGTCCAAAACTTCTTTAAGCTTCTGAAATGCCTGCTCACATCATGCTGTGGTCCACACGATCTTACCTGGCCTGTTCTTCCTTGTCAGATCTGAGAGGTAAGCAGCTATGGTACTATAACTGGGTACAAACTTTCTGTAGTACCCTGCTGTCCCTAAGAATGCCCTCACCTGCTTTTTGGTAAAAGGTGCAGGACATGCCTGAATGGCTTCCATTTTGGCAGGTTCTGGCCTGCTACCACTCCCCACTCTATGTCCTAGGTAGGAGACCTCTGCAATACCCACCTGACATTTACTGGGCTTAATGGTCAACCCTGCCCTCTGTAGTCTGCCCAGTACCTCCCTGACATGTTGAAGGTGCTCTTGCCAGGAATGGTTGCAGATGGCAATATCATCTAGATAAGCAAGGGCAAACCCACCTGCTCCTGCTAGGGTGTGATCTACCAGTCTCTGGAAAGTTGCTGGGGCATTTGTTATCCCAAAGGGCATTTTTGTGAACTCATACAAGCCAAAAGGAGTCACAAAGGCTGACTTCTCTTTAGTACTAGAAGTCAAGGGCACCTACCAATAACCCTTGGTAAAAATCAATGGTTGTAAGATACTTAGCCCCGCCCAGCTGCTCTAGGACCTCATCTGTCCTAGGCATGGGTTAAGCACCTGACTCTGACTATTTAATTTCCTATAATCTACACAGAACCTGGTGTTGCCATCCTCCTTTGGCACCAGCACCAATGGGAAGGCCCAGGGACTGCTGGACTTTGGACTCTTGAATTACCCCTAATTCCAACATCTCCTGTATCTCCTCCCTCAGAGTCTGTTTGAGACTCTCAGGCACCCTACAAGGGGCCTGCCTAATAGGCCTTTGGGGTCCTGAATCCACCTGGTGCTACACCAGGTGAGTGCACCCTGGTTTTCCAGTGAACATGTCCCCAAACTCCTGTAACACTCCTTGGATTTCTTGAACTTGGGTAGGAGATAGCTGCTGGGACATTGCTACCCCTTCCACTGAGGTGTCTGTCTGTGCCTCACTGAGATCATCAGTCACCAGATCTTCTTCAGACTCCTCCTGCAAGCTACTACAAATACTCCGTACATGGGATCTCCCTATCATGATAAGGTTTCATTATGTTAACATGGTACAATTTGTGCTGCTGCCTTCTGCCTAGCAGTTCCACCATGTAGTTAACATCACTTACCTTTCTTACCACTCCCTCCCAAGTTGCTTGCAGCTTGTTGCTTCTGACAGGAATGAGAACCATTACCTGCTGCCCTACAGCACACTCTCTAGCTCAAGCATTTCTGTCATCCATACCTTTTTCTGTTGTTGCGCTTCTGCCAGGTTCTCCTGAGCCTTGACCTGAGGTTTAGGACATATGCCACAACAGACTCCTTGTTACACACTCAACTTCCCACTCATCACAAATTAAATCTAGAGGTCCCCTCACCCTCTGCCCATACAACTTAAGTGGAGACAAACCTGTGAATTCCTGGGGAACCTTTCTGTAAGCATACAACAGATGGGGCAAATATTTGTCCCACTCCCTCTTAAACTGGTCTGCAAATACCCGTAGCATGGACTTCACTGTAGAGTTTAACCTCTCAACAAGACCATAGTCTGGGGGTGGTAGGGGGTGGTATTCAGGTGCTTCACCCCACAGTACTTCCACAGACAAGCCAGCAGGTCTGACATGAAATTGGCACCTCTGTCAATCAGTATTTTTTTGGGAAACCTACACTGCTGAAAATCTCTAACAAAGCATTTTCCACCTTTTCTGCCTCAATGGAGGACAAAACCACTGCCTCAGGCTATCTTGTACATAGTCTACTACCACTAGGATATAAGTTTTCCTCTGTGGAACTTGGGGTACTCACAATATCCATAGCTTCTCTCTGAAATGGCTCTTCAGTCACAGGCAAAGGCATCAAAAGAGCTCTCAACTTGTCTCCTACCTTTCCTATGTTCTAGCACTGCTCACAGGTCCCTGCAGTACCCTGTTGCATCTCTGGAAATTCCAGGCCAACAGAAATTTTGCACAATACCTCTCTTTGTACATTTTATGACCATATGACCTGCAAAGGGAATAACATGGGCTATGGCTAGAAGTGCCACATGGTAGGCTCTAGGCACTACCAACTTCTAGCCCTCTCTCAGGGGTCCACTCTCTATAGAGTAACCCTTTGTTCCAGTATATAGATTACCCCTTCCCTTGAGAATCAGGTCCCTCACTAGCTACCTGCCTCAGGCCTTGCAATGTAGGGTCTGCGAGCTGAGCCTGTCTCAACTCTCTTTTTTGTAACCCTTCCCAGCTTCCCTTCCACAGGAAGTCTGTCATCCTCTGACAGTGGTGCCTCACTGTCAGCCTGGGTACTACTACTCACCTCTACCTTTGCAGTTACTCTGTCCAAGGGAACATCAGTACCCACAAGCAGCTGTGGCTCACCTCCAGTCTCACTGCTACAGCATAGCTTCCTCCCTGAAGTAACCACCTCACCAGTCCTGGCTGCAAGTATGCAGTGTGTCTGGGTCCCCCCCCCCAAGCTACCAGACTCGCATGTCTGTCTCGAAGCCTGACTGCGTGTAACTGCATTAACACATGGTACTGCCTCATCCAAATCCTTCCCTATCAGGACATTTGCAGGATGGTAGTTTGGTACCCTTGTTGTCTCGAGACAACCTACTATTGACATTTTGTCTTTCCCACTTAGTGGCTCCCTCACCTTTTGTTCCCCATCTTGCCTCCATGGAGATACGTATGCCACATGGCCCCAATGGCTGCATTCAAAACATTTAGCCCTAGCTCCTGGACGTGTACCTGGACTAGTGGCTTCCTATACTACTGGCAGATTCTGTTGGGGCAGTCTGGGCTGCCCACCATGGGTTCCTTTAGATCTATGAGCAGTACTTGGGGTACCTTTCCTGTGCAGGGATGCCCTGCTTGCTAGGTATAGGTCTCCCTTTTTCCCCAACTCATCTGAAGTAGCACAGTGTCTTGTAAGCTAATCAGCTCATGTCCTCAGGCAAAGTGCTAAGGGCTTGTTCTCTCACCAAAAGGTCTGCCAGTCCTTCAAAACTGATGCCCTAACATCCACTCACCCACCTATGAAAATAAGTGCTCAGTTCAGCAACATATTTACACACACTTTCATCTGCCTTGCGTCTATGCTCATGAAAACGTTTTCCTACAAGTTTCAGGTGTTAGTTTAAAAATTTCAAACAAGCAATTCTTAACAGCAATATAATCAAAACATTCCTGATCAAAACTGTTAGACAACACAGTTACAGCTTTACCATGGAGTAAGGGGGTCAGGAGCCGTACTCAGAGCCTTTGGTCAACATCATACTGTTTACATACCCTCTCAATCATATGAATCAAACTATCAAAATGATCACAACACAGTTACAGCTTTACCATGGAGTAAGGGGGTCAGGAGCGGTACTCAGAGCCTTTGGTCAACATCATACTGTTTACATACCCTCTCAATCATATGAATCAAACTATCAAAATGATCACAACACAGTTACAGCTTTACCATGGAGTAAGGGGGTCAGGAGCCGTACTCAGAGCCTTTGGTCAACATCATACTGTTTACATACCCTCTCAATCATATGAATCAAACTATCAAAATGATCACAACACAGTTACAGCTTTAGCATGGAGTAAGGGGGTCAGGAGCCGTACTCAGAGCCTTTGGTCAACATCATACTGTTTACATACCCTCTCAATCATATGAATCAAACTATCAAAATGATCACAACACAGTTACAGCTTTACCATGGAGTAAGGGGGTCAGGAGCCGTACTCAGAGCCTTTGGTCAACATCATACTGTTTACATACCCTCTCAATCATATGAATCAAACTATCAAAATGATCACAACACAGTTACAGCTTTACCATGGAGTAAGTGGGTCAGGAGCCGTACTCAGAGCCTTTGGTCAACATCATACTGTTTACATACACTCTCAATCATATGAATCAAACTATCAAAATGATCACAACACAGTTACAGCTTTACCATGGAGTAAATGGGTCAGGAGCCGTACTCAGAGCCTTTGGTCAACATCATACTGTTTACATACCCTCTCAATCATATGAATCAAACTATCAAAATGATCACAACACAGTTACAGCTTTACCATGGAGTAAGGGGGTCAGGAGCCGTACTCAGAGCCTTTGGTCAACATCATACTGTTTACATACCCTCTCAATCATATGAATCAAACTATCAAAATGATCACAACACAGTTACAGCTTTACCATGGAGTAAGTGGGTCAGGAGCCGTACTCAGAGCCTTTGGTCAACATCATACTGTTTACATACCCTCTCAATCATATGAATCAAACTATCAAAATGATCACAACACAGTTACAGCTTTACCATGGAGTAAGTGGGTCAGGAGCCGTACTCAGAGCCTTTGGTCAACATCATACTGTTTACATACCCTCTCAATCATATGAATCAAACTATCAAAATGATCACAACACAGTTACAGCTTTACCATGGAGTAAGGGGGTCAGGAGCCGTACTCAGAGCCTTTGGTCAACATCATACTGTTTACATACCCTCTCAATCATATGAATCAAACTATCAAAATGATCACAACACAGTTACAGCTTTACCATGGAGTAAGTGGGTCAGGAGCCGTACTCAGAGCCTTTGGTCAACATCATACTGTTTACATACCCTCTCAATCATATGAATCAAACTATCAAAATGATCACAACACAGTTACAGCTTTACCATGGAGTAAGTGGGTCAGGAGCCGTACTCAGAGCCTTTGGTCAACATCATACTGTTTACATACCCTCTCAATCATATGAATCAAACTATCAAAATGATCACAACACAGTTACAGCTTTACCATGGAGTAAGTGGGTCAGGAGCCGTACTCAGAGCCTTTGGTCAACATCATACTGTTTACATACCCTCTCAATCATATGAATCAAACTATCAAAATGATCACAACACAGTTACAGCTTTACCATGGAGTAAGGGGGTCAGGAGCCGTACTCAGAGCCTTTGGTCAACATCATACTGTTTACATACCCTCTCAATCATATGAATCAAACTATCAAAATGATCACAACACAGTTACAGCTTTACCATGGAGTAAGGGGGTCAGGAACCGTACTCAGAGCCTTTGGTCAACATCATACTGTTTACATACCCTCTCAATCATATGAATCAAACTGTCAAAATCATCACAACACAGTTACAGCTTTACCATGGAGTAAGTGGGTCAGGAGCCGTACTCAGAGCCTTTGGTCAACATCATACTGTTTACATACCCTCTCAATCATATGAATCAAACTATCAAAATGATCACAACACAGTTACAGCTTTACCATGGAGTAAGGGGGTCAGGAGCCGTACTCAGAGCCTTTGGTCAACATCATACTGTTTACATACCCTCTCAATCATCTCAATCATATGAATCAAACTATCAAAATGATCACAACACAGTTACAGCTTTAGCATGGAGTAAGTGGGTCAGGAGCCGTACTCAGAGCCTTTGGTCAACATCATACTGTTTACATACCCTCTCAATCATATGAATGAAACTATCAAAATGATCACAACACAGTTACAGCTTTACCATGGAGTAAGGGGGTCAGGAGCCGTACTCAGAGCCTTTGGTCAACATCATACTGTTTACATACCCTCTCAATCATATGAATCAAACTATCAAAATGATCACAACACAGTTACAGCTTTACCATGGAGTAAGTGGGTCAGGAGCCGTACTCAGAGCCTTTGGTCAACATCATACTGTTTACATACCCTCTCAATCATATGAATCAAACTATCAAAATGATCACAACACAGTTACAGCTTTACCATGGAGTAAGGGGGTCAGGAGCCGTACTCAGAGCCTTTGGTCAACATCATACTGTTTACATACCCATTCAATCATATGAATCAAACTATCAAAATGATCACAACACAGTTACAGCTTTACCATGGAGTAAGTGGGTCAGGAGCCGTACTCAGAGCCTTTGGTCAGCATCATACTGTTTACATACCCTCTCAATCATATGAATCAAACTATCAAAATGATCACAACACAGTTACAGCTTTACCATGGAGTAAGTGGGTCAGGAACCGTACTCAGAGCCTTTGGTCAACATCATACTGTTTACATACCCTCTCAATCATATGAATCAAACTATCAAAATGATCACAACACAGTTACAGCTTTACCATGGAGTAAGTGGGTCAGGAACCGTACTCAGAGCCTTTGGTCAACATCATACTGTTTACATACCCTCTCAATCATATGAATGAAACTATCAAAATGATCACAACACAGTTACAGCTTTACCATGGAGTAAGTGGGTCAGGAACCATACTCAGAGCCTTTGGTCAACATCATACTGTTTACATACCCTCTCAATCATATGAATCAAACTATCAAAATGATCACAACACAGTTACAGCTTTACCATGGAGTAAGTGGGTCAGGAACCATACTCAGAGCCTTTGGTCAACATCATACTGTTTACATACCCTCTCAAACATATGAATGAAACTATCAAAATGATCACAACACAGTTACAGCTTTACCATGGAGTAAGTGGGTCAGGAACCATACTCAGAGCCTTTGGTCAACATCATACTGTTTACATACCCTCTCAATCATATGAATCAAACTATCAAAATGATCACAACACAGTTACAGCTTTACCATGGAGTAAGTGGGTCAGGAACCATACTCAGAGCCTTTGGTCAACATCATACTGTTTACATACCCTCTCAATCATATGAATCAAACTATCAAAATGATCTCCCTCTTTAAACTGCAGAAGACATTTATTGACCTGTTGTGCTTGTGGGGTCCGGTTACTCCCTTCCCCATTATCTCCAGGACTCTGGCGCAGAGTCAGCATCTCCTTTTGTGCCGTCTCTGCCTGCCCTTTTCTGCAGCTTCCAGGCGTAGCAGTTTCTCATTCTCCTCAGCCTGAAGATGTCTCAGTCTTTCTGCTGCTTCTGTTTACAAATGCCTGGCCTCCAACTAATGTCTCTTTAGCTCATGATGGATTTTTAAGTCTTCTGCAGAAACATTGAGCTGTCCATTCTGAGTGTTGTACATCTCCAAGGCCAGTCTGATTGCCCTCCTGATTGCTATTTTCTGATGCAGCTGTGACCAAAGCTGTAATCATGTCTGCCTTAGTCAGGCACCAGTCCCCTAGCCTGGCACATCTCAGCCAGCAGGCTCCATGTCAACTTTCCGTACTCCTCTGCTCACATGCTGCCTGCTCTCCCTGACTAACCAAGCTAACAAAAAAAAAATAAAACCATTGTGATGTGAACTCTGAGTATTCACTGCATGGCTGATTTAGAGTACAAAAACACCTTCAGTGATCAGTGTACACAAGCTAAAGGAATTCACCATCCACACCACTACAAGCCAATTAGCAAGTGCCAACCAATTAATATGTGGTGTGGATATCCTACCACTGCCAAACAATTAATATGTGAAGCCTGTGCCCTGGCCCAGCAATCAAGGAGCCTCAATCCTCACCACTAACACCACTGAAGGGCATCCACATAGGAGAGGATAACAAATACACACACAGTAAAGTACAATTTCCCTTAACAGCACACATAGATCACAGTTAGTCTGGGGCTGGTTTATCCCTTTATCTCCAGATCCCCAATAAAACTCCCCACTGGCACAGCTACTGGGTCGACATTCCACTTAGTAGGCAAGCTAAAACCTCCAGCACCCTGTCTGTCCAACCAGTGCTTTGTGTTTCTCTCCAAGTAGCTGACAAATACACACTTAGAGATAAGAGTTATACACAAAGACACTCCCGGGGAAGGTTCATAGGTTCATAGGTTTATACTAGGCTATCTGCCCTAAGGCATTTATAAGCCTAGCCCAAATTTTTGTGGCTTACGCCACCCCTTATATGAAAAAATACTGTGCCCATTAGTTTGTTGTGCCTCTGTCCAGCAGTGACACAGAGATGATTCCCGGGATAAACCTACGATCTCCCATCCACAGGTCAAGATTTCTCTTGAACAGAGCCAGCGAGGTGCTCTGCCTCACATGGACCGGGATTTTATTCCACAGCATAGGGAGTCTCTGAGTGATAAATCTATCCCTCCAGCACGTCCTATTTATATCCGTGCTAAGGTTTAAGTCGCTTGCTCTAGTGGTTTTGGTGGATTTGGATTTTTTGAGGTAGAACATGTCCATTAATTCCGGGTTGGACATGGCCTTGTATGTCAGGCACATGTCACCTCTGAGCAGACGGTATGCAACTGAATAGAGCTGGAGTTTCTTCAATCTGGCAGCATATGACAGATTTTGGAGTCCCTTTATCCTTTTGGTGAGGAACTTTTGGGGTCTCTCCAATTGCTGCAGATGTCGGGTGAGATACATCCCGAATGGGGCATTGTACTCGATCATTGGTCTAAGTGAAGAGTACAGGGGTACAATGACCTCACTAGATCTGGATGTGAATCCCTTCATGATCAGGTGGGCAATGTAGAAGGTCTTTCTAACCACTTTAGCAATGTGAGTGTCAAAAGAAAGGCCACTGTCAACCTGGGTTCCCCAGGTCCCTGATAACCTCTTCTGTGCTTAGTGGATTGCCACCTATATGGTAGCTTGGGGTTACCTTGTTTTTACCCAAGGGTATGACTATACATTTTTTGGCGTTTAACTTCAGGCCATGGCTCTGGCACCAGCTATCTGTTTCCGTGAGTCCCTTCTGAAGGATATCCGTGTCCGATGCACTTTCCACTATGGCGCCCAGTTTGCAGTCGTCTGCAAACTTTGTCAGCCAAAGTCCTCCCATGTTGGCCTGTACTTCTGAGAAGTAGATGCCGAACAATAGGGGGCCAAGGACCGAGCCCTGTGGGTTACCGCTTGTGACCGGCTTGGAGTCTGACATAGCGCCAGCAACTCTAACCCTGTGGGTTCTGTCCTTAAGCCAGTTTGCAACCCATCTTGTGACATATGGGTTTACATTTAAGTTGGTAAGTTTTTCTACAATACCCGAGTGGGGTATTGTGTGAACCTTTGCAAGGTCAAGGTAGGCTGTATGGACTGCCTTTCCCTCATCAATGGCCTTGGTGACTGTTTTGAAGAAGTCGACCAAGTTCAAAAGGCATGATCTGCCCTTGAAGCCAAACTGGGTCGGGTCCAATGTCTGCAAGTCCCCTATATCTTTGTTTATGAGCTCCATTATGATCCTCTCCATAGCTTTGCAGACTAGACTTGTTAAGCTTATGGGGCGGTAATTACCAGGGTCCGTAGAGGCACTGCCTTTGTGGAGTGGGACCACAGTTGCCGTACGCCACTCCTTGTGCACATATCCTGTGGTAAGGCTGAGATTAAACAGCTGCCTTATGTGCGGGTTTAATTCCTCATTTAGCTCGTGTAGCACACAGCCGGGGACACCATCCGGTCCCATTGATGCTGTGTTTTTAGCTTTAGAGAGAGCAGCTTTCACCTGCGCATTTCAGATGTCTGGGAGGCTACACTCTGCTGGGATAGTTATCTCTCCTTTAGGGGGGGGAGAGGGGGGTGAAGTTTGCACTGAACCTGTCTGCCAGTATGTTGGCAATGTCTTGGCACAGATTCTCCAGCTGTGCCCCCTTTCTGCCCAGTCTAAATGGTAGTACCAGCTGCCACCACCCACTAATATTAGCTACTAATAAAGCCCTTAACAAAAGGTGTCCAATTATTACTGTGCAATATTATTATCCAAATTATAAGTGTGACTGAACAGCAAAGTTTATTGGAGTGACTTGGACAGTATCACTATATACATGCAATGTACTCTAGAGCTTAAATTATCTCTACACAAAGCAGCCACAGTTGAAAGGTTTAAAATATTTAATAATAAAAACACAAGACAATACTTCTTACTACACAGTGCTAGTCAAGAGTTCAGAGATCACAGAGGAATGTTTAAAATAATACAGCAGAAAAGTTCTAACATCAACACAGAAAAAAAAACTAATCTAATCTTATTTCCTAGCTATAATAAACTTACATATAGAGCATAGGCAGAGTGCTGGTGATGTTGGATGTTCTCAAGACAAATGCTAAATGCTCCGAGTCTCTTTGTCCTTAAATTGATAACACAGTACCACTGACTCATTTCAGATTACATCATTATTTTTTGTTTCCCGGGCTAATAGAAGCTCAGAGTGTAACAGCCCTTTTGATCTTGCACCTGGTAAGGAAGCTACAGCAATAAAAGACATTATACATGCAATGGTATAAGCTCAGCAGATCCTGCCCAGGTGTCCTGCAGAGACCTACAACGTCAGAGAGACAAAAAGAGACACTTTGGAGTGTTTAAGTACCATTTTCTGGGTTTTTCTTGTTGCTATTTCCGCCTAAATGCTCATTTTCGGCCATTTATTGCTTCTCAGAATGCTCATTTTACACTGAAAATGCATTTATTTGTGCCTGCACTTTAAAATTCGTTTTTTGTTGTGAATTGTATTTTTAACTGTTACTGGCTTTCCAACTCAAGTGTGACAGCAATTACTGCACTATAAAAGTGTTTTTGCATTTGTTTCTAATGTTTTCTTGAAAAAACAAAACAAAAAAAACAAAATAATCTTGCTATTTTCCCACCTTACTACGCTAGAAAAGTCCAGTGTCAAATACCTGCTGATACCTAGACTGTGTTTAAGCTTCTGTGTTTGGCCATAACTTACTTGGCCAAAAAGGAAATGTCTTTGTTCACCAGTGAGAGTAGGGAGCTTTGAACAGCCTACCTGCCCTTGGAGGAGTGGTTTCTGTCCACTGTGAACAAAAGCGAAAAATGGAACATACAAATGTGGACATTGCAATCAGTGTCAATACATTTTTAATAAAGGAGACATCTATTTAGACACTAGGGACATTAACATCTATAGTACAGGTCATTTTAATTGTGAATCAAAGGGGGTTGTATACATGGCTATGTGTGTAAAATGTAACTTATTCTACGTCGGTAAGACGGAGAGCGTTGAAAAAAGAATTTACGAGCATACATACGAGATACTCAAGAACAAAGAAACAAATGCCTTATACAAACACACAAAAGTATGTAAAGATTCCAAGTTTTTGTTTTTAGTGCTTGAGCAGGTTAAAAAAGAGATGAGAGGTGGTCTCTGGGAAGAATGGCTAGAGTTGAAAGAATTATGGTGGCAAATACTGTTAGAGGCCACCATATTACCTGGGTTAAATGAACATATTTCTTTATCCTCAGTTTTAAAGTTGAGAGCAGCTAAAATATAGAATAAGCTTGTATTAACAAAACATAAACAGTAGATGGTGCTATTGGAACAGAAACATGACTGTGCTTTTAACAAATAGTAAAATTTTTTTAATAGTTTTTAAATCAAGATTATTTATTATATTTAATTATTTATATACAGGAATTTATTTATATACAATGACATTATGTAATTAATTGATTTTAAAGTGTTTAACGTAGCAATAATGTTTTAAATAAGATGTAATACTATATCATGTACCTATGGAATTCCTAATATAATGAGCCTTTAAGTTTTATTGGTTTAGGTAGGATGCAAACAACACTATTGGATAATTTGATTTTAATTAGAGTATTTAATAATAATTAGAATTAATTATTTTGTCTGATGAAGTCTTTCTGTAGATGTGGACGAAAACGCACTTGGTTAATAAAGCGTTTATGTGATTATACTACAACAAAGCTTCGTTTTTCTAAAAAAGATTTTACTGCAACTAAGCTATGTTTCTCTTAGTTGGTGCGCTGTTTCCATTTGTTTTGGATTTTCTGTCCACTGTAGTTTTATTGGCCAATTTGGGCTAATTTCTATCTCTTTAATCTTTCTGATATAAAAAACGTGCATGCCGGTTAGCTAGGGTTAAACTATTCCTGACTCCACGAAGTCTACTCTTCAGTTTTTCCCTTGGAACTAGACAAACTTTCAACTTTAGCACTCAAACCATTCATTTTACAGCCCAGCACTTGCTTAAAACACATATAAAGCACTAAATACCCCTAGCACTAGCCCTCTTATACTGTCCAGAAGGACAAGGCTCTCTATTTGTCCCCACCAGTCAATCAAAAAAACAGCTCACTCTACCAATTCAGGCATGTCCAAAGGGCAGTTTCCAGTGTACTCTCCAGTCCAACTGGTGAATCTGGGCATTTTGAGGCAATGTTACAACTGCCTCATGTACACAGACAACCCTCTCCTCCTACCACTAATATATGCGAGAGATGCAATTATACAGCCAGACTGGAGGCAAAGCTCTCTCAACCCCAGACTGTAACTGACTGTCAAGAGAAGGGTAATACTTGCAACACACCACCAGTCTCACATAGACCTAACAAACCAACACAGGCAAATAACAAACATAAATACAGGAAAACATACTCAGAGGCTCTAAATGAAAATCTGCAAAAGCAACAGAGACCTCCAAAGCAAACATCCAAGCAACCTCCACAACCCATCACCAACCATGAAAAACACACTTCACATAATCAGTGTGCCACGCAATCACAGTCCTTCAGGCAAAATAGCATACCCAACACACTAGTGATAGGCGACTCTATAGTCAGGCACACTGATGTCCCACTAACTAACCTGGATAAGGAGAAGGTTACAGTTAGCTGCCTGTCGGGTGCCAGGATCCGCCACTTAACACAAACACTCGGGTCACTCCAGAACAAGTACAAATACGACTCTGTCATTGTATATGTTAGTGTGAATGACCTGAGACGTACCTCCCTGGGCTACATGAAAAGAGACATGGAAGAGCTCTCTGATCATGTAGCCCAGGCAGGTATGACCCTGACCCTGAGTAGCATCCTACCCTCACCAAGAATGATGCCACAGTATAAAGAAAAAATTATCAACTTCAATAATTGGTTAAGTTTCTGGTGTCATTCAAAGGGGATCCAGTATCTGTCTGCCTGGGATGACATGCTCGACCAGCCATGTTGCTTTGCAAGAGATGGCTTGCACCTGTCACCCTTAGGCTTTTGAATACTGACAAAGGCTCTTGCCGCCCCCATAGTGCCTTTTTTAGGCATGGCTCAAAAGACAAACCCACCACCGTAAATAGCACAAGTAACCAAAATCTGAGGGTAATACTACTCTACGCCAGAAGTCTAAACCTCAAAATGCATGCACTCGAGGCACTCCTCAGTATGGAGAACATCGATATCTGTGCAGTAACAGAAACCTGGTTTAAGGCTCCAGACAGCATCCCAGCACTACCAGGCTACAACACATACCATACCTTTCGGCCACAAAACCCAGACCAAAACACAAAAGGCGGTGGTGTATCCATATTCATCAAGGATGCTCACACCTCCAGGTTAGTGACGCAGCACGATGCATCAGAGATCATCCAAGTGCAACTAACAACAGGCGAAACTGCAATCCAAATTGTAGCTTGCTACAGATCACCCACCATGACCCAGGACACCCATTCTGCATTTCTGAAGACACTGGGAAATATCAAGGTCCTACCAAACACCCTAATACTAGGTGATTTCAACTACCCAAACATTAACTGGGAGAACTACACAAGTATTAACTCCCTTGCCCAACACTTCCTAGAATTTATAAACTCAAACACCCTGGATCAAATGGTCAACACATCCACCAGACGGAACATATTGGACCTGGTCATCACCAACATGGGTGACCGGTGTTTCACACCTGACATCAACCCCTCGCTGGTTAGATCAGACTATAGACTAATCACTCTGGATATTCACATTCCACCCCCAACCCCAATCAAAGAAACCACTGTGAAAAACTTTTCAAAATTAAACTTCACGATGCTTAAGACCGAGGTGGAAAGGTTCACAGCCCCACGCCAATGGACAATGCTGTCCAAGCTGCTGAAACCTATACAAAGGCACTCTATGATCATCTGCAGGAATGTATGGATCATGCTATCCCAAGTAAAACCAAGACTCACTCCTCCAAGAAAAGGAAACCAGTCTGGTGGACCCCTGCCATAAACAGGCTCTACAACAGAAGGAGGAAACTAGTACAGATAAAAGCAAAATCCCTAGAAGGAAAGACATCTCTGATCAGCATCAGCAAGAAACTACGTTCACTCATTAAATCATCCAAGGCTAGCTTCAAAAGAAAAATTGCCAAGGACTCCAAAGATAACTACAAAGTGTTCTTTAGCTATGTCAAGAACCGAAGTGGCTTCAGACCAGTTGTTTTACATTAGGATGGTTTGTGGCCTGCACTGTGGTGGCAGGACAGGTAGCTTACATCCTTCTAAGTTGGGAACTGCTGATTGAGGGCTCAGTGTCTGTTGTTCTAAAAGTGTATTAGTTCTGGTTTAAGCACTTGGGCTTCAGGTCAGTTATTTTACATTAAGAAGGTTCGTGGTCTGCACTCTTGTGGGAGGAGAGGCTGGACTCTGCTCTTCTGAGCTGGGAATTTCTGGTTAAAGGCTTATAGTGCCTGCATATTTGAACTGTTTCTTACTGAAATTGATACACCTTGTTTGCTGTAGCGTAGACTAGATCCAGGCCTGCTGAATCTAGCTCTGTTTGTATGCTTGTTGTTTGTTTGCTTGTTATTTCCCTGAAACGCTAATACCAACTAAAATGCGGCTTTTCAGTGCTTCTGTGGATCCCTAACGATATCTGCATTGCTTACTGTACTAATTTCCTGGTTTCACTTAAAAGAAAGTTACTGTTTTTCGTTTTTGCATTTAGGTTACCTGTAACACATACCATTTAAGTTACCTGGCACTTGCTCACTAAAGCAATTATATAAGTCAGCACTAAAAAATTAAAAGCACTACACCCTCACAAACTCCTCTTGAGTACCTTGTTCCCCATTGGCCCTTTTTTTCAATTATAAAGGAATTCCCAATACTATTCTAGCATGTCCAAAGGTCAGTTGTCAATCTTCTCTCCGGTCCAGCTGGTGAATCTGGGAATCTTGAGGCAATGTTACAACTGCCTCATGTACACAGACAACCCTCTCCTCCTCCCAACAAATTCCAACACATGTGAGAGATGCAACCATATAGCCAAACTGGAGGCTAAGCTCTCTCAACTCAGTACTGGCGTAACCAGTCAGGAGGAGAAGGAAACCACACTCACTACAATTCCAGTCTCACATAGACCTACCATGACAGCAAACCAAACACAAACACACAAAAACATACTCGGAGGCTCTAAACAAAAATCTGCCTAAGCAGCAGAGACCTCCAAAGCAGACACCCAAACAACCGCTACCCCAAAACAAAACACGAGCAACATATAGCTCACAAAGCCAGTTTGCCGAACAGTCACAGCCCTTAAGGCTAAACACCACATCTGATACACTAGTAATAGGTGACTCTATCGTCAGGCACTCTGACGTCCCGCTCACCAGGCTGAACAAGGAGAAGGTCACGGTGAGCTGCCTGTCGGGTGCTAGGATCCACCACATAACACAAGCACTCAGGTCACTCCAAGGCAAGTACAAATATGACTCGGTCATTGTCCATGCTGGTGTGAATGACCTGAGACGTACCTCCCTGGACTACATGAAAAGAGACATAAAAGGAGCTCTCTGAGCATGTAGCCCAGGCCGGTATGACCCTGACCTTGAGTAGCATCTTACCCTCACCAAGAATGATGCCACAATATGAAGACAAGATGATCAATTTCAACAATTGGCTTCAGTATTGGTGTCATTCAAAGGGGATCCAATGCCTGTCAGCCTGGGATGACATGCTCGACAAGCCACGATGCTTCACTAGGGACGGCTTGCACCTGTCACCCCTGGGCTTTCGGATATTGGCAAAGGCTTTTACTACCCCCATAGTGCCTTTTTTAGGCAAGGCTCAAAAGACAAACCCACCTCCATAGGTATCACAAGGGATAAGAAACTAAGTAATGCTACTCAACGCCAGAAGTCTAAACCTCAAGATGCAAGCACTTGAAACTCTACTTAGCATGGAGAACATTGATATCTGTGCAGTAACAGAAACCTGATTCAAGGCTCCCGAGAGCACCCCATCACTACCAGGTTATACCTCATACCATGCTTTTCGGCCCCAAAACTTGGACCGAACCACAAAAGGAGGGGGAGTATCAATATTCGTCAAAGATACCCACACCTCCAGGTTGGTGGCACAGCACGAAGCATCAGAGACTATCCATGTGCAACTAACAGTGGGTAAAACTGCCTTCCAGTTTATAGCCTGCTATAGACCACCCCTCCCAAACCCAGGAACCCCACTCGGCCTTCCTGAGAACACTGGAAAATATGAAGGTCTCTCCAAACACCATTATATTGGGCGACTTCAACTACCCAAACATAGACTGGGAGCATTACTCTAGCTCCAACACCCTAGCCCAAAGGTTCCTGGAATTTATAAACTCAAATGCTATGGAACAACTTGTTACCACTCCCACAAGAGGGGAAAACATACTGGACCTGATCATCACCAACATGGGGACTCTATGCTCCAGACCAGAAGTGTATCGCTCACTGGTAAGATCAGACCATAAACTAATCTCACTGGATATTCACATCCCGACCCCACCCCCTGCCCAGAAAACCACAGTGAAAAACTTCTCTAAAGCAAATTTCACACTCCTCAAAACCGAGGTGGAATCCTTCAAAGCCACCAGGCCTGTGGAAAATATGGCCCAGACTGCAGAATCCTTTATAAACGCATTCTATGAACACCTTCAGGAATGCATGGATCATGACATCCCAAATAAAACCAAGACCCAATCCTCAAAAGGCAGACATCCTGTCTGGTGGACCCCAGCTATAAACAAACTATACAAGAGAAGGAGGAAGCTACTACATGATAGAGAAAAATCCCAAAAAGGGAAGGCAGCTCTGATCAGCATTATCAAAAAACTACGGGCACTCATAAAATCGTCTAAGGCCAGCTTAGAGAGAAAAATTGCACAGGACACTAAGGATAATCACAAGGCTTTCTTTAGTTATCCTGGGTGGGAATTCCCAGATATGCTCAGAATTAGTCCAAAATGACAAAAAATACACCGAACCCACAGACATTACCAACATCCTAGCTGACAGATTCAGTGCAAACTTCTCTCCCCCCTCCCCACCAAAAGGACAAATATCTATCCCAGCAGAGTGCTGCCCCCCTGACATCTCAGATGCTCAGGTAAGAGCCGCCCTCTTCAAAGCAAAAAACACAGCATCAATGGGACCAGACTATGTCCCGGGCTGCATCCTACATGAACTCCAAGAAGAGCTAAACCCAAACATAAAACTACTGTTCAATCTCAGCCTTACTACAGGATATGTACCCAAAGAGTGGCGTACAGCAACAGTGGTCCCTCTCCACAAAGGTGGTGCCTCAACGGATCCTGGAAACTATCGCCCCATAAGCCTGACTAGCTTGGTCTGCAAAGCTATGGAAAGGATCATCATGGACTTCATAAATAAAGATATTGGGGACCTACAGACACTGGATCATACCCAGTTCGGCTTTGTTAAGGGCAGATCCTGCCTCTTAAACCTGGTCAATTTCTTTGAGACAGTCACCAAGGCCATTGATGAGGGGGAAGGTGATCCACACAGCCTACCTGGACCTCGCAAAAGCCTTCGATACAATATCCCACTTGGGCATTATAGATAAGCTCACCAGCTTAAATATAAACCCCTATGTCACTAGATGGGTTGCAAACTGGCTCAAGGACAGAACCCACATGGTTAGAATTGCTGGAGCCATGTCAGACTCCAAACCAGTTACAAGTGGTGTCCCACAAGGCTCAGTCCTGGGACCTCTCTTGTTCAGTATATATCTCTCGGAGGTACAGGCCAACATGGAAGGACTGTGGCTGACCAAGTTCGCAGATGACTGCAAACTGGGTGCCATAATCGACTCTCCAGCCAACACAAGCATCCTCCAAAAGGGCCTCATAGAAACAGACAACTGGTACTAGAGCCATGGCCTCAAGCTAAACGCCAAAAAGTGTATAGTCATCCCCTTTGGCAAAAACAAAGTGCCCACAAATTACCAAATAGGTGGTAATCCATTAAGTACAGAAGAAGTAATTAGGGACCTGGGGACCCAAGTTGATAGCAATCTCTCATTTGACAACCACGTGGCCAAAGTGGTTAGAAAAACATTATATATAGCCCACCTAATCATGAAGGGATTCACATCTAGATCAGGGGAGGTCATCGTGCCTCTTTACTCATCCCTCATCAGGCCCATAATTGAGTACAATGCCCCTTTTGGGATGTACCTTACCAGACACCTGCAGCAACTGTAAAGACCTCAAAAGTACCTCACCAAGAGGATCAAAGGGCTCAAACAGATGCCATATGCTGCCCGGTTAAAGAAACTCCAGCTCTACTCAGTGGCATACCGCCTGCTCAGAAGCGATCTGTGCCTGACGTATAAAGTCATGTCCAACCCGGAACTAATGGACATGCTGCATCTCAGAAAATCCAAATCCCATCGAGCTATGCGCTCGAGAGACTTGAACCTCAGCACTGAAATAAATAGGACATGCTGAAGGGACAGATTCATAACCCATAGGCTCCCTTCACTCTGGAATAAAATCCCAGTCCAGGTTAGGCAGAGTCCCTCACTGACTCTCTTCAAGAGGAATCTTGATGAGTGGATGGGAGATCGTAGGTTTACCCCGGGTATCACTTCTGTGTCACTGTTAGACAGAGGCACAGTATACTAACCTTGAAAAAGGGCATAGCAAAATTAATTTTAAATGGGTGGCGAAAGCCAAACACACTCTGGCTAGGCTTATAAATGCCCTAGGGCAGATAGCCTAGTATGAACCTATGAGACTCTCAGATCTGTTCTGAGTTGGTGCAGAATGGCACAAAATACACTGAACCGACTGATATTGCCAACATTTTGGCAGACAGATTCAGTGCAAACTTCACATCCCTCTCACCCCCTAAAGGGCCCATAACCATACTAGAAGAATGTAAGGCCCGGACAATCAGTGACACACAGGTTAAAACAGCCCTATCCAAAGCCAAAAACAGCCTCAATGGGACTGGATGGTGTCCCAGGCTGTGTCTTACAAGAGCTCCAAAATTAACTAACCCCTCACCTAAACACACTGTCCAAACTCAGCCTCTCTACAGGCTACGCATCCACAGAGTGGTGCACAGCAACAGTTATCCCACTCCACAAAGGTGGCTCCACAACGGACCCCGGGAACTATCGCCCTATAAGCCTGACTAGCCTGGTCTGCAAGGCTATGGAGCGCATCATCAAGGAACTCATTTAACAGTTTATTTATTTTACATTTGTTGACCGGGCTGGTCTAGCTGGATACATGTCCATTTTCAGTAGAGGCCCGGGGAGAAAAGCTCCACATAGAGATACATAATAATACAATTACATAAAAGAAGTTATACAGTGTTAAGAAAAAATATTTAGGAAATTTAAGATAGTACAGTCAAAACGAAAATCCCTTTTTTTTTTTTTTTTTTTTTTTATACTATTCCAGTTCATAGGTTACAGTGATAATTTATGTATAAAATGCTTATAATTAGTGTACGTAGGATAGATTGTAAATATTTCATATGAAGACATAAAGGAGGGGAGGGAAAAGTTAGAGGGAGAAGAAATTAGTCAGGGTTAGTGCAGGTGCATAGCCAGTGATTGAGATGTAGTTTTAGATGTTTTTTAAAAAGTAGTAGAGAAGTCTGAGCTGTGATATCGGTTGGAAGTTTATTCCATACTTTTCCCACAGAGTTAGAGAACAAGGAGTCACCTGCCGAGTTGTTTGATTTAGTAGTGTTAATCAGCAGTTTGAGGAACGTAAATTATTGAGGTTGTTGTAAGGTGCGATAAGGCTAGAGAGTATAGGAGTATTGCTAGGTAGATACAGGGTCTTATGAGCTATAGTGAGTTGGTGAAATTGAAGCTGGTTAAGGAATTCAAGCCAGTTAAGTGTTTAAGATTTAAACAGTGATGGGTTCTGAAAGGAGAGCCTGTAGCAAATCTAGCGATATTATTATAGGAAGTTGCTAGTTTCTTGAGGTTGTTTTTGGAGATATTAGTATATATGGGAGCAGCATAGAGCAGAGTGGATAGAAGGTGAGTTCGAGCTATAGCAGACCTAGCTTCTGGTGAAATATAGTGTTTGATGCAATAGAGGGATCCTAGTTTCTTATTAATTAATTTTATTGTATTGTTTATGTGTGTCTCAAAGTTTAGGTTGTTGTCAATTGTTATACCTAGCAATTTAGTGTCAGGGTCAGGTGAGATAAGGGTACCATTATTGGAAATAAGATTTATCTGTACAGGGGAAGACTTTTGGGTTGGGGTGAAAAGTAGCAATTTAGTTTTTTTGGGATTTAGGAGAAGGCAGCGGTAGCGGTAGGAGAACCATTGTTCAACAGTGTTAAAGGCTTTTTGAGTAATTGACTGAAGTTCGGTTGGTGAGGAAGATGAGCAGATTAATGTGGAGTCATCTGCGTACTGAATGCAGGTGGAGTATGGGATTTCAGATCATTTATGAAGATAGAAAATAAAAGTGAGCCTAAAATAGAGCCCTGTGGAACGCCGAGGGAGATTGGGAGGTGATTAGATTGTTCATTTTGCCAGAGTACAGCCTGCTGACGATTGCCAAGGTAAGATGTAAACCATTTTAAAGATAGAGAATCCAAGGAGAGAGACTTAAGGGTGTGGAATAGAAGTTGATGGTTGACCATATCAAAAGCTTTGGATAGGTCAATGAAAACTGCAGATGATAGTCTATTGTTATTATGGTTGTTGTTGATACAGTTTGTGAATGATAGCAGGGCAGTGGTAGTACTATGAAAAGTCTCCATGTTGGCAGTTGGCAAGTAGGTTATTTATAAGAAGGTGATTGAGTATTTGCTTGCAGAGACATTGGGAACCTCCAAACTTTGGACCCCACCCAGTTTGGCTTTGTTAAGGGCAGATCATGGGGATGGGAGGGTGGCCTAATGGTTAAGGTGTTTGCCTTACAAACACAAGGTGCAGAGTTTGAGTCTCTCAAGGGATAATTGGCTCGGCTTAAAATGGCTCACAAGGGCAGTTAGCTTAGTACTAACCTATGAACCTACGAACCTATAAATCTGGTGGACTTCTTTGAGACAGTTACCAAGGCATTAGATGAGGGTAAGGAGGTCCACACAGCCTACCTAGACCTCGCAAAGGCTTTCAACACAATTCCCCATTCTGGTATTGCAGACAAACTCACCAACCTGAACATTAACCCCTACGTCACGAGATGGGTTGCAAATTGTCTCACAGACAGAACCCACACAGTGAGAGTTGCAGACTCTAGGTCCAACTCTAAACCGGTTACAAGTGGCATCTCCCAGGGCTAAGTCCTAGGACCCCTCCTGTTCAGTATATAATTCTCAGAGGTACAGGCAAGCACAGGAGGACTTTGGCTGAACAAGTTCGCAGATGACTGCAAACTAGGGGCCATAATTGATTCTCCAGCTGGTAGACACCCTGTAGAAGGGTCCCACTGAGATGGATACCTGGTGTCAAAATCATGGCCTCAAGCTGAATGCCAAAAAGTGCATAGTCATCACCTTTGGAAAAAACAAAGTACCCGCAAACTACCACATAGGTGGCAGTCCACTAAATGCAGATAAAGTAATGAGAGATCTGGGGACCCAAGTAGATAGCAACCTCTCCTTTGATAATCATATTGCCAAGGTGGTTAGAAAATCCTTCTACGTAGCCCACCTAATCTCAAAAGGGTTTGCATCCAGAACAGAGGAGGTTATTGTAACTCTCTACTCATGACTTATTAGACCCATTATAGAATACAACACCCCACTTGGGATGTACCTTACAAGACACCTGCAACATCTGGAAAGACCACAAAAGTACCTCACCAAGAGGATTACTGGCCTCTAACAGATGACCTATGCAGCCCAACTAAAGGAACTCCAGCTGTACTCGGTTGCATACCGCTTACTCAGAGGTGATCTCTGCTCGACATACAAGGCCATGTCAAACCCAGAATTGATGGATATGCTCAACCTAAAAAAAAACAAATCCCTGAAAGCCACACGCTCTAGGGATATAAACCTTACCACAACGATAAATAGGACATGTCGGAGGGATAGATTCCTGACCCAGAGACTCCCCATGCTTTAGAACACAATTACAATATACATTAGGCAGAGCCCATCACTAGCACTCTTCAAGACAAACCTTGACAGGTGGATGGGAAACAGAAAATTTACCCCGGGCATCACTGCAGTGGCTCTGCTGGACAGAGGAGCAGGGAACTAATGGCTCTGCTGGTCAGAGGCACAGGGACCCAATCTAATGGGGTGGTGAAAGCCAACACACACTGGCTAGGCTTATAAATGCCCTTGGGCAGATAGCCTAGTACTTACCTATGAAACTATGAACCTAAATTCTAACAATTAACTCCAGTTTCAGAACAAAAGCAAGAATTCCTTCATACAGACATCTCGGCTCCAGGTTTTGTGATCAAACAATTATACAATGCTTGACTTATCAGCTTTCCTACAGCAGAGTGCACTGTTGTTACATTTTTTGCAGTTCAACATCCAATACAGTCTTTTCACATTTAAGAGAACAAGCTTGTGGCTTATATTAATATTTACAAATGACAGAATTATCTTCAAAATTCCATCTAGCTAGGTTGGCAGTCTTCGCATATCTTCACAGGCAGCATTGATGAAAGATGACTTGAAAGGCTCCACAGTGTCACATAGCCACATCCAGGCATGTCTCCTTATGGCAATGCCTGAACTGGCTGCCTGTCATGCACCTCCTGCTGCATAAGCGGTCAACCTCATGGACGTACTGAAAATTGACAAAAAAAAAAAAAAAAGAGTGGCCAGCTGAGAAGATGATCTTCTGAAATCCTCTGCAGACGTGGAGTCAGAGACAGAGTTTGACAGCTCTTCAGTCAGATCTCTCTGTACCCTTGTAAAGGGTGCCAGATAATTCAGGGACCTTAGGGCAAAGGTTGCTGAAACAAAGCATGCTTTCCAAATCTGTCCAGTGCCCCAGACTCTCTGTTGGGGGGGGGGGGTGGACAGAGGAGCTCTGATCAGCTAGCTCGTTTTTAGTGGTTGCTGCCGCAACCATTGCGTCAATGGGGTTTATCCTTTGTTGGGGCTAAGAACTTGTCTGGACAACATGGGACTGGTTCAACGGAATCCAGCTCCTTTCATGGCTGGCGAGAGACCAGATCAATGAGCTCATCAGCTGGGGGTGGGTCACGAAAAACGTAGATGGGTAAGAAGCCAAAAGCCTCCAATAACAGTGACTCCTCTGGAGAAGGACTGTCAGAAAACCAACTAGCTTTTTGACTAAGGATCTCTAATATGTCATCAGGCAGTGATTCTCCTTTCTACAGATCAGCCGTCTCAGCGAGACGGATTCCAATGGTGAGTCTAAGTGCTGCCTCTTGCACGTTCTCTTCTGATGGACTTCCTCAGGGAATATTCTGGGGTGGTTTCAGAACAGAGGAGAAATTCCTCCATTGGAACAGATGGAAAGCTGGGTGGAACTGGCTGCTCCTGTGGAACAGGTCTGATGGACTCGGAGCTCAGAACCAAAGAGGGAATAGTGTTAGGAAATGAGGGATGAGGGATCAGATCTTTAGAATGAGAAAAAGCCCTTTCCACAACCTCAAAGACAGACAGGCCTGGAGGAGAAGTGGCCACCCACACCGGAGCAGAGTGTTCAAATATATGTAAGATCATGACCCCGACCCAGAGGAGGGAACCAGACTCGAGCTGTCCACAACCGAGGTTCTGAGGGGTAGGGATGGACCCAACATCAAAGTAGTAGATCCCAGCCCAATGGATCTGATGCAGATGCTTCGGCTCCAGGACCCATCAAATCTGAAGGTATTCAAACAGAACTGGTCAGGGATACTGTCGGAGTTAAAGTAGCAATTCTCTTTGGATCGAACTCTGGGACTCTCTGGGCTGTCGGACCCTGGGGCTCTGAAACCAAAGGATGTACAGGAGAAGGAGATAAGACTGTGTGAGGAGTGGCAGGAAGACTCATGGATCCAATGGGGGAAGGAGCAGAGATAATTTCCTATCCTGATTCGTGCTCTGAGGAACTTGCGCATCATCCACATCCACTTCAGAAAGACTCCTGGAGGACATGATGGATGAAGTAGTCAACTGAGGTCTGGAGTGCTTTTTTGGTGTCTGTATAAAAAGGGAATACAGCCTAGGGGAGATGGGATCTATGAGGAACTCAGGAGAATGAGTCCTCGGAGTGTAGCATGTGCTAGGCTTAGAATCTGCAATCTGAGTGGTTGGACTAGCAGAGAACAATGGGATCTGATGGTTTTGTATCCAAATGCTTTGGATCCACAGCATGTCCTTTCGGATCTGACAATTTAGCAACTATTGAGGGTGGCTCCAAAGAAATCTTGGAAGACTTCGAAGGCCACTGCTTCCTGTGCTCTGATAGAGCTTTTGAAGGTTTACTGGGAGTTTGTGCCCCTGAAGATGAGGAAGATGAGCAAGGAAGCAAACCCTTGAGAAAAAGTTGTTTTTTGCTGTCAGGCATAGCCAGCGAGTTAAAAGCTTTACAGATTGAGCAGCTTGTGTTTAAGTGAGCTGGTTCCAAGCAGTAAAGGCACGAATTGTGGGCATCTGACTTAGGGATTTTATGTCTACAACAAGTACATGTTCTGAAACCTGTCGACGTGTCAGCAATGACCGTATAAAAAAAGAAAGAAGGCGAAGAGAAGAAAAGCAAGAACTGTTTTTAATAGAAAAGGAGAATACCACGAATGGTAAAAAGAATTACCCTGAACAGGGTGGAAGTGATAGAGGAAGAGAGAGATGGAAAGAAAAAATAACACCAACTGCAATTAGAAAAAGATTAGTAGAAAACCTGATGCAAAGTGTGTCCAAGCAACTAAGAGGGAGGTTTAATAAAAGAGAAAAGACTTTAGATAGAAGAAAAAAAACTTTTTTTACTTGCAGAAGTAACAATTATAATGAATGCTGTATGCGATAGATCTGAGGTGCTGGAGATGGACTGGGGCATTATATGTAAAGGGTGAAGCTCGAGAGATGGATCCAAAGTCTGAAGTATGCAGCTGAGTCAGATCCAAGGATTGGATCTGTAACTCATTTGTTGGGGAAGAATGAAAAGGACATCAGATCTTACTTGTAAAGTAGTTTCCGGAAAAAGAAACTGGGATTCCTCTTTCTGTAGAGAATTAAGAGACGGAATCTTAACCGGAAGATGAAGGGATGGATGCACATTTTTCCTCAGATTTCTCTCTAGGGGTTTCTATTTCTTGAGACTTCTACAAGAATGTGCCAGTGTTTTCAGTGGGAAAAGACCGAGGTTTCTCAGTCCCTGAAAACATACGAGTTGTTACATAAGGATTTTCCAAAATCTAAATTACTGAAAGGTATGGGAAAATGTATACTTCTGCAATTCTGAACTACTGGACTCATATGTCAAAGTTTGCTCTGACAAATTACAAAAGTATAATGAATGTTTTATCTGCCGTTTCTACCTGGAAGGAAATATCAGCTTTAAATAACTTGTTTCTTATATTGCAAGGTCACTACTCATTGTTTGCATGGTATGTATGACTCTTAATACTTCTTCCAGGGCTAAGGCCACTGGTACTGTTTTGAGGAGGTTTGCATGGCTGCATTCTCACAGCCTCCCAAATTATGTTAAAATGAGATTTTAAATTCTCCCTTGGATAGAGGTTTAGTGTTTGGCCCTTCTGCTGCAGACGAGATCAAAAACACACTTCCTCAGACCTCATACCCGGGTTTCTCTATTCCTCCCCCCTTTTTTCCCCCTCTTAGGTTTATTTCTATGCCCTGCAGACTGATGGTCCTTCCTTCATAGTTTTAGTCAAAAAAAAAAGCAACCTAATAAACAAACATACAACGGTTAAATGGCTCTCTATTATTTGGCTTAGTTGCTATCTCTCTGACTTCATCCATACTCACTGATTGTTTTTTGGTGTTCACGCTCCCCCTGGCTGGTGTAGTGCCATCTATCTACACTATATTCTACCATTTAACCCCTCCTATTGCCTCACATCACCTTGTTCCTCCCATGATGCATTGTGGCCTGTAAAAGCCACCCTTCGCTTTCTGCACCATTTTTCTACAAGCTCTCTGGCCCCTAAATTTGGAGGTGTGTGCACTCTGACCAGGTAGGCTCCCTTTTCCAGCCGAAACTCCAGGACTAAACTGGGGTCTGTTTATATATTACTACGGACACTCCATTGGCTTCTAGGCAGTGTGAGCAGGAGTGTACAACACGCTACAGCGCTCATGTCCCAAAACTTTAGTATTATACTGCTATGGTTATGGCATCAAGCCTTAACTTTACAATTTTACCTGTTATGTTACAAAAGTAATGTGATATCAGGTACCGCTCATACTTTGCGGAAAGTCCTCAGAGCATCTTCATATGCCGGCTTTGTCTGTAGTGCTGTTGTGCACATGCTATTTGCCCACCACGCCAGTAGCCTGCATTTGCCTCCTACTATAGCTGGGCTATCCCAACACTGTATTTCACGAGTAAATTGCAGTTTGTTTTCTTTTTTCTTCTGCAGTTTTGTCTGTTGCAGTTTGTGCCATGTCATGCTTACTGTATATCTCATTTGTGACAAGCTCTAAACTAAGACGTTTGCGTAGACTGTATGTGTGTATTGCATTACCACTTTTGCTTACTGTATTGTTGATCTGTGACAAGCTGCAAACCAAGACGTCTACTTTTATTAGGATGTTTATTAATGCACTGCGTTGCCAGACGCTTTTAAGCAAACGGTCTCATTTTTGTTTCTATTTTACTAGAAGCTGTTAAACAACAGACTGCTTTTGTGCAACTGTATGTTTGAGTCTCTGCATTGCTAGAGATAATTGTCTTTTAAATATTACGCTCTTCTGGTTTTACTTTCTCTCTCTCGCTCCACCCTGTTACATAGCTCCTAATTCCTTGGTTATTCGACTTTCGGCTCTATCTGGGCCTGCTCACCTCTTTCCTCATCCCGCTCCCTTTTCCCCACTGTGCATTGTTCCATCTACTATCCCTGCCCTCCTTTCTCCCTGGCTTTCTCTCCTCCTTCCATTACTATACTCGTACTACTTGCTCGGCTTTTCTCACTCTGCTCCTTCCTTCTACCTTTATTTTTACAGGTCCCCTGCACCACCACAATGGCTCTGTACCCCCTTGCCACCCAGGACGACTACCCACACCCTATTGGAGACTTGCTTCAGTGCAGGAATTTTGTTTCCCAACAACAGCGCTGTACAGCCTAAACAATCACAAAAAGATTGCTATCGCAACAATATTCCTACACTGGAACTCTTTCTAGCCTGGACATCCCAAACTATCACCTACGAAACTATTATTACTGGTGATGTCAATATCGACTGGAACTCTCTCATCACCTTCTCCCCCAATTCAAGCATTAACCTATATGGCTTCACCCAACTCATATTAATCATCAATCAAATAGCAGCACCACTCGAGTGGATACTTACCTCCCACACCAAGGATTATCATAACCCCACTACTCTTCCTGACACACTAACTCATCATCACCCTGTCGCTATAAACCATCACCTATCCCATCCACCCAAATCTCACATATACAGGGACTGCGCTAATCTATCCAACTTCAACCCAGATTTATTTAACCAAATACTCTCATCTATGAATTGGTCCTTTCAATAGCACCTCCTCCTCGAGGAAGCAGTCCTCAAATTCAACAGCATCTTCTTTAATACTTTCAGCTCCCTAGCCCCTACTAGAAAGGTTTGCATTAGAACTAACGTTGCACATCAGATAAGTAAAGCCACGCTCTCTCTCATGCAGAAAAGAGAGACTGCATGGAAAACCTGGAACAAATGTATAACCCCATCCAGCCTCATATTCTATAGAGAAGTTCGTAACACCACAAAAAAACAAATCTCCCTAGTCAAGAAAAACTTTTACCTCAACCTTCAAAAAACCCCACAAAATTTTGGAATACCATTAATAAAACTCATACACCCAGGTAATACCTCCTCTCCCAACCGCTCCCCAAACTGCTCCCCCCTAGAAACTGCTACTACCCTCAACTTCTTCTTCATAGACTCCATTCAGAAACTAATAAAATCTGACAAATGTAAATCATAATACACCCACCCGTACCCTCCATCCCCACCACCTTCTCTATCAAGCCTATACCCACAACCATTGTCAGATCCCTACTCTCTAAACTTAAACCCTGATCCCCTTCAGCAGATAACCTAGCCCCCCTTACCTCAAAATAGCAGCCCTCTCCATAGCCTATCCAGTCTCCATACTTATTAACAGGTCAATTCAGGAAAACCTAGTACCTCAAATATGGAAAAAAATCGTACATTATTCCCCTGCACAAAGGTGGTAACTCCACCGACCCCTCCAATTTTAGTCCTATTGCTATCCTATCCCCTATCTCAAAAATCCTAGAGAAGTGTACTCACAAACAACTCATGTCTCATACAATTCAAGAAAATCTCCTCACCCCTACAAAGCATAGTTTCCACCCACAGCGTAGTACTCCATTCCACT
Organism: Protopterus annectens; assembly: GCF_019279795.1. NCBI lineage: Eukaryota > Metazoa > Chordata > Ceratodontiformes > Protopteridae > Protopterus > Protopterus annectens. Next base: position 854,572,807 of record NC_056750.1, read on the forward strand.
TTGCTCAGTAACAACAAACTGGTATCTTCCTTCTTCTTAGACCTCTCTAAGGCCCGATACTGTTTCACATAAGCTCTCGCTCTCTAAGCTGTCTTCCTTTAACCTCTGCACCTCTTCCCTTCTTCTTAGACCTAAGGCTTTCAATACTGTTTCACATAACCTCTTGTTCTCTAAGCGGTCTTCCTTTAACCGGTTTTCTTCATACCTGTCAAAAAGAGCTCAAATCGGTCAAATGGATGTCAGCTACTTCCTCATTCATTCCTGTTCGTACTGGAGTAACCCAAGGCTTCATCCTGGGTCCCCTACTATTTAACATTTTTACTAATGATCTCTTTCAATCCTGCCCCAACTCTAAACGTATTCAATATACTGATGACTCTACGATCATCGCTACCTCTGACAATCTAACCAACCTACATACTATCACACAAGACACTTTACACTCTGTCCAAAGATGGCTCACTACTAATCAACTCTTACTCAACCCCAACAAAACTAAAGTAGTACTTCTCCTTCCCAAACCTCTCCACCTCAAATCTTCTTTCACTAAATACAACTATTCTAGCCGAATCAGACACTAAACTACTTGGCATACTCATAGATAACGAACTAAAAAAAGACCCACCAGAAAATAGGATTGCTATACAGAAATAAATACTTCCTTACACAAGAATCCAAAGTATCCCTCGCCCAGGCCTACCTCCTTCCTACCTTACTTCACGCTGCCGCTATATTCACCAACCTCCAAAAGAATCTCTTAAATAAACTGGAACACTCACAACAAAATTGCTAGATTTTCCACAAATCTCCCCTATCGCTCACACCATTGCCTCTCTCTAAAAAAACTAAAATGGCTAGAGTTCCATAAGCAACTACGTCTGCCTCAACTTCACGACACACTCCATCTTGCTATGACCCCAAGCTTGTTCCTCCTTAACCACTCTTGTCTCCCCCTACATCCCCAACAGTGAGGTTCGTAGCTCACGTTTCCAAACCCAATAAATCCATAGGTAAAAGTCCTTATAGCCGTGCAGTGTCCACATCTGGGAAGAAGCTTCTTCTCTCTATCAGATCCCTCCTCAATTCTCATTTGCCCTAAAGGACTTCCTATGCAACTCTTGGTCCTACACCTGTAAAGACCCTACTGGAAATATATGCCTCCTCATCTACCCTTTTTCTCTGGTCTACCCACTCCCTCTCCTTCCTCTATCCTACCCCCCCCCCCCCTGCTCCTAACTACCTCCATCTTCAGTAACTAATGCAACCGGTTTCTTAAATACTTTCTAGTTCTTCTAACTTCTCTAACATTTGCCTCTCCTGAACTTACCCTGCTTCCCCCACTTTTCCCAAATTTAACTCTACGGTACAATTACAATCCTGCCTGTCTGCTAGTCCTTCCTTTCCTCTTTCACTTATTCCTTAACATTCAACTACATTTCAGCTACGTTTTTGTAAAATATTTAATTGCACCTCTTTAAGAATGTTTAATTATAATCTATAAGTTCACTTTTTGTTTTTGTCTATATCTGTACTGTTTTTCCCATTTCATGCATATGTAATTCACTTTTATTACTAATTGTAAACATTGTAACTTGGAGCTTTTCTCCTCAGGTCTCTGCTGAAAAAGGGCACCTGCCCAGCCAAACTAACCAGTTAACAAATGGCAAATAAATAAAGTGTGACAAACGGGCAAGGTGATCTAGAGATTCCTCCTTTTCAAAACTGCCCCAGGGTTTTTTTTTATTTTTAAATCTCATCCAGTTTGGGCAAAAAACAGAATAAACAGAACAAATTTCAGGTAAATAGACATGCAAGAATAAATGGCAAGGAGATCGAAAAGGAAGCCTTGAACCTCACAAGGCCAAGGACACTCAGAGGGCAAGGAGATCGAAAAGGAAGCCTTGAACCTCACAAGGCCAAGGACACTCAGAGGGCAAGGAGATCGAAAAGGAAGCCTTGAACCTCCACAAGGCCAAGGACACTCAGAGGGCAAGGAGATCCAAAAGGAAGCCTTGAACCTCACAAGGCCAAGGACACTCAGAGGGCAAGGAGATCCAAAAGGAAGCCTTGAACCTCACAAGGCCAAGGACACTCAGAGGGCAAGGAGATCCAAAAGGAAGCCTTGAACCTCACAAGGCCAAGGACACTCAGAGGGCAAGGAGATCCAAAAGGAAGCCTTGAACCTCACAAGGCCAAGGACACTCAGAGGGCAAGGAGATCCAAAAGGAAGCCTTGAACCTCACAAGGCCAAGGACACTCAGAGTCTGAATGACTACTCAAGAGACCTTGTGACGCCATCCCACCCTGCCTCCTTTTCTGGATATCTATTTTTTTTCTTTGGCAATAGACTGTTTAATTTTCAGAACCCATTTGTCTTTTTCATCAGGGTAACAGATGGCAGTGAAAGGGAATTCCTCCTTTCCAGGGGTTCCTGCATCAGCCTTCAAATCAGACTTGTTTGCTCCAGTTCTTCATCACACGCTGCCTCAAGCAGTAATAGAACCAGTTCCTCCTTCCTAGGTGAGGAAGGGTTTTTATTCAGGGATGTTCCCAGTGGAAGAAATAACATGCTTGGAGACCAGTTCTGGATCTTTCTTTTCTAAACCTGTTTGTGATTGCACCCAAATTCAGAATGATGTCACTTCACAACCTGTTATCACTTCCTCCTCTTTCAAGTTTCCTGCCAACACTAGACTTAAAAGATGCTTATCGTGCCATCTCTATTTTTCCAGACTTCAGACATTTCTTAAGATTGTGTGCACCTAGATCAGATTATCAGTTCTTTGCCTTGCCCTTCGGACTAAATTGTACCAAGAGTGTTCACAAATTGTCTATTTCCAGTTACTGTGCATTGCAGGGTACAGGGCATCAACATTTGCCCATATTTACATGACCTACCCTTGCATAGGGCATCTACATTTGCCCATATTTATATGACTTACCATTGCAGAGTCTTCTTCAAAGCATCAGGAGAACATTCAAAAGTCTTTCTAGACTCTCTCACACATGATTGTGTTCCTGGGATGTCAACTAGACATTTCAGTTCAAAAAGCTTTTCTTCCACAGGGATAAAAAAATTAGATCCTTATTCAGTCTATTTCTAAGGTTTCCACTCCGACTTCAGTTGCTGCAAGAGAATAATTTAGGATTTGGTTATCATGGCATCTGTGATTCTCATGATAACCCTGGCAACACTCCACATGAGAAAGATAGTGATATCTGAACTCTGGTCTCAGCATCAACATCTCAGCTGTACACTAAAACAATGTACAACCACATTCATAGCTGCACAGAGGAGACAGTACCTGTCCAAGTCAAACTTATGACTAATGGCAAAAATAAACTACCCCCTAGCATAAATAGGCTATTCAATAAAAGGGAAAAAATCCTCCCCAAAGCCAAGAAGGAAAAGACAAAACAGTGTAAAAAGACACTCACCAGTCTAAAAAAAAGAGAGAGCTGGTCAAATCTGCCAAAGCAAACCATGAGACAAAGATAGCTTCCCAGGTGAAAGTTAACCATAAGGCTTTTTACAACACCTCAGGATCCACTACCCTGATACTACCCCATCACATATCTGGAGAATTAATATACAACACTGTCATATCCTGGGTATTAGTGGCTAGGCTTGTAAAGGTTCTTGTGCCATTCGCCAAGTAATGACGTATGAACCTATGAAAAACCTTCATCTTTTCAAATCCTAGTGATGGGGTTTGTCAGAAGAGAAAGCTTTTGATGGAGACACCAAATATCCTTAAATTCAGGTCTCCTCCTCTTCCTACATGCTCCAAAGAGGGATAACAGTGCAGGGGCACTGGGGTGCCAATGACAGACATAAGCACAAAAACATTAAAGAAACGCTTGGCCTGATAAATGCAGTCAACTCTCTCAACTAGCTTTCATCCCTGGGACCTCTTTCAAGAGGTTACATACACTACCAGTACCACAGCCATGTGGTATATAAACAAGCAAGGGGGAACCAGGTCGCACCTCTTTGCAGACTAGACTTGTGAGCCTCTGGAGTCCCTCATGGTTCTGTTCTGGGATCTCACTTCTTTGGCATCAAGTAGATGCTAAATGTTGCTGAAGTAAAAGCAAATACCAAAGGGCTCTGGCTGATTAGGACTGAAGTTGACTGTAAGTTACTTGCAGTCACTGGATCCCCAAATGACTTGTCCATCCTGCAGAAAGGTTTGTCTCAAATAACTGGTGACAAAATCATGGACTGAAGCTAAATGCCAAAAACTGCATTACTGTATCCTTTGGAAGTCACCTACTCTAGGGAACTACCACACTGACAATATGCCCTAGGAGCGGACACAGTTGTTCGGGATTTGGGAACCTATGTGGATAGTGGCCAAACTGTCGACCAGTGTTTCCACTGTTACAAGAAAGTCCTTCCATACTACACAGCTTACAAACTAAGGGATTGTGTCTAGACCTGGGGATGTCACTGCTCCCCTTTACTCATCCCTCATTAGTCTAGTCATTGAATATGAAAGCCCCCTCTGGCATGCATCTACCCAGATATAAGCAACAACTAACATTCACAGATACCTTACTAAAAGGATACAAGTCTTAAACAAAATGTCCTACAGACACCGACTCAAAGCCCTGTCACCATACTCTATATTCTACAGACTGAAAGTCAAATGGCATCAGAAATACTTTGTCTAGGGATCTAAACCACTTCTGCATCAACAAAATGGTTTGGAGGGACAGGTGTATCTCACAGAGGATACCGCTGCAGTGGAACAGACTCTCCATCTACATAAAATACAGTTCATCCCTGTCCCTGTCCATATTTAGGTGCAATTCAGATTGACAGATGGCAAGCAGAAACTTTAGCCCAGGACTGTCCCCTATACTACTAACAGACAGAGGCAGCTCCTGTTGTATCCTATGCATGTGTCCCCTCAAATTATATATGGTATGATCCCAGCCATTCTCATTAGGGATAATATATAATTATTGACCATGGGATGGGGTAAGGCTAATCTGTAACCAAATGGGAAAGGTTATTCTGAGCACAAAAGTGGAAACTAGCTAAGCTTAATATGGCCTGTAAAGACATCTAGCCTAGAACTTACCTATGAACCTATAAGTACATCCTTAGCAAAGCTTAGCAAGTTTCTCTGTCCACAGCTAAAGAAACAGGAGCCATATGCTTAACCTTTTGATGTTAAGTTGTCCATCTCACCTTCATTCTTGCTAGTTGGGTTCGGAGCCGATCCTCGGCTTCGACTCGGCCATCTTCAAAAGCTCGAGAGCTGCTTACTGGCTCGAGGCTCCCCCTATATCCCATGATGCCTGGCGCTAGGTACCCAGATCTCATTTACTGCTTCTGCTACGAGGTTGCGTTTACTGGCTCAGGTCATATTTTTTCTCTTTATTCATAATATTTAGGACTTTTTTGTACTTTATTAGATATACACTTATTGTCATATCTTAGCTGTAGATTCTATGGTAGTTTGTTAGTGTTAATCCCCCATAAAAACTTGTTTTCTCCTTAGACAGTTTTTCCTCTCCCTCCCCCACTCCCGTTTGCCTTTTCAAAGTAAGCAATTTTAGTTAGAGGCTTACCATTGTTTTATTTTTTAAGTTAGACAAAAGTTCATTAGAAATTGTGGTAGTTTGTAGGTCTTATATTATATAGTGTGTTTGTGCTGTTAGGGTGTGGTAATTTGTGTGGTTTGTGTATATTTCTTTCCAAGTTACCTACTCTCCATTATACTTGTTCTTTGTATTTGATTTTCCTTCACAGGAATGTCTAAAGACACAAAAGTATCGGGATTCAAGAAGTGTGACTCATGCTGTCAGAAAATGTCTCTGACAGATGGTCACACTTCTTGTGTCTACTGCTTGGGCTCCCTACACCTGCAGGGCTCTTGTTCGGTGTGTCACGCCTTTAGTCCAAGAGTCCTGCAGGAGCGTTGGAATAAGCTTATCCTTAGGGGTTTGCTTAAACCTGAAGGATCATCGGTCAAGACTCAGTCAGTGAAACCTTCTAGGCCATCGAAGCCGTCGGCTCCCAGCTCGGAGCCATCACCGGGTATGGCTTCTGCTTCAACTTCGGTTCTGGCTGGAACTAAAGCACCTATCTCTATGTCAACTTCTGCTCCGACTGGAGCCGAAGTACCTCTCAGTCGGCCCCGACTCTTCCGTCGTAACCATCAGGGAGTTGAAAATGCTCCAGGTCACCATCTCTGGAGTCGATACAATCGGCTCCAGGGTCACCCTTACTGAAGTCTGAGCGTAGTCATCGGTCCCACTCTTCTCGGTCATCTAGGCTATCTGACCATGATTTGGAGAGAGTGGTGAGCAGGCTTTTAAAGTCGCAGGCCCTGGAAAAAAATGCTATCCAGTCCCCCTCATCAGGGCTCGGCTCTACCTGTTTCTCCAATAGTTCCTCCTTCGACTCATCCCTTGAGTTTGGAGCCGGAGCATGCTGTGGCTGGAACCGTGGGTCCATGGGTGCTGATACCTCCCCTTTCAGTTCCGTCATCGTCTGATCTCTTCCATGGTGCCATCCTTGGACAGATCTGGGAGCCAGGACTCCCTCGTCGGCACCGAGGGGACGAGTGGCATTGGACCTTTGTCCGACCCCGTTCTCCCTTTCGGAGCTTCGGCGCAGGTGAGTTCAGCTCCTACATCGGCTTTAGAGTAGTCTCTCTTGGTGCTGGGAAGGATTCCGGTCTCTTCGGAGCCGGAGCCTTCTCTGGTATCAGGAAGGGGTGCCTTCGAGGTCATGAGGAGTGTGCTGGCATCTGTGTCAGCCACACAGTCAGCCTCATTGGCTCCTCCCCCATGGTGCCTGCTCCTGCCTCTGCCCCTCCTCCAGTCCCCAAGCGTGGGGAACAAGCGCTCCAGGGCACCCCAATGGGTGTATGTTCCTCATCCGAGGCCTCCCCCGTTCATTCAGAGGAGCTCCCTCGAAAGAGGGAATGCAAGAGGAAGCATGTTGGCTCCCCTGAGTCTGTCACTTCAGATACTGACTTGGAGTCGGAAGGGTCCCCAGAGATCCCCCTCTGAGGACGTTTCCTTCTCAGACATCCTTGAAATCCTTAGGCAGAGGGGGAGAACTGGACTACCCTTAACCCTTCCGAGGATGAGTCGGTATTCCTGGACGCATTTGGATCCCGACCCTCCACCTCCTGGGTGTCTCTGCCTTTCGATCCACTGATGTCGGTGGTGGCTCGAAAGGCATGGTCAATTCCAGACTCAATGAAACCAACTCCCCATAGGCCCACAAAATTCATCACTGACCCTCAATACAAGCAATTTCTGACCAAGGGTGTTCCCGTTGATGCCATGGTGGTAGCAGCGGCCACTAAAAAGGAGTTGGCTGAAACTTCTTCGTCTGTCCATCCCCCTAATAAGGAATCTAGGATGATGGACAGATATGGGAAGCGGATGTTTTCCTCAGCGACCTTTTCCATGAGGTCTCTGAACTATTTGTGCCATTTTACCCGCCTTCAAAGGGATCTCCTTAAAGAGCTAGGAGATACCCTTCAAGATCCATCAGCTGCAGGGGCTCAGGCTAAGATTGCCTCCCAGCTGGCGACTCTAAATTCTGTAGTAAACTCCTCCATGCGGCTCATCTCTTATGCAGCCAATGGAGCAAGTAGGGCTGCAGGCACAGGTGGGCTTTGAGGAGACACGCTTGGATGTGGTTATGCAACTTTGTGGAACCCTTCAAGGCGTCTTTCACCAACACCCCCTTTGATGGTTCTGCTCGGTTTGGACCACAGGTGAAGGATACCCTTTCCAGGTGTGAGCAGGAAGGTGGAAGGCAAGACTCTCTCTGCCATTGGAGTCCGTTTTTCCACTCCTTCAAGACCGTATCCCAAGGGTCAGAAGAGTGGGAAGATGTGGTTCTGGAAATCCCAGGGAGCTGTGCCTGACACACATGGAGAGTTCCCCTCCTGAGGCAGAAGAGGAAATAACAACAGACGCCGCCCTAGGGGCAGGGGGGGTCCTCAAAATCTCTGACAAGCCCTTCCAGCATCCCTGAAGTGCTGCCTGACTGTCTACCTTCGGAGGCAGTCGGGGGAAGATTATCGCTGTACCCAAAAGCCTGGCAAAGTATAACACAAGATAAATGGGTACTTTCTATCATATCTGAAGGCTACAAAATCCCCTTCTTTCGCACTCTACTCTTTTCCAACAAATCCCTTCCAGATGTTCCACTAAATCTAAGGGATCAAGCAGTTCAAGAAATTTCAAAACTGCTAAGAAAAAGAGCCATCCAGTCAGTCCCAGCAGACCAACAATGATCCAGAACTTACTCAAGGTTCTTTCTGGTACCAAAAAAGACAGGGGACTGGAGACCCATTCTGGTTCTCAGCAGACTAAACAGGTCTGTTCAAAGAACTAAGTTCCAGATGGTCACGCTACAGTCCATTTTACCCTTTCTGGGTCAGGACAATTGGATGTGCTCCATAGATCTTCAGGACACGTACTACCATATCAAAATGCACAGATGCTCCAGAAGATTCCCCCGCTTCCGACTGGGAGCCAGTCATTATCAGTTCAGAGCGCTGCCCTTTGGTCTCACCACAGCCCCCAGGGTGTTTACCAAATGTTTGGCAGTAGTCACCGCTCACTTGAGATGGCAAGGATTCCAAGTGTTTCCATATTTAGATGACTGGCTCCTTACTGCAACCACCAGGCATCACCTGCTGCAAGCCAGAGACTACACCATCCAAATGAGCTCCACTCTAGGCATCACAATAAATTTTGAAAAGTCTGCATTGTCGCCTTGTCAATCTATCACCTTTATAGGTGTAAATTTCATAGGTTCATAGGTTCATACTAGGCTATCTGCCCTGGGGCATTTATAAGCCTAGCCCGATTGTGTTTGGCTTATGCCACCCCTTGATTTGAGTATACTGTGCCCTTTTTAAAGTTTAGTTTACTGTGCCTCTGTCTAATAGTGACACGGAAGTAATCCCCGGGACAAACCTATGATCCCCCATCCACTCATCAAGATTCCTCTTGAAGAGAGTCAGTGAGGTGCTCTGCCTAACATGAATTGGAATTCTATTCCAGAGCGAAGGGAGCCTCTGGGTTATGAATCTGTCCCTCCAGCATGTTCTATTTATTTCTGTGCTGAGGTTCAAGTCCCTTGAGCGCGTGGCTCTAAGGGATTTAGATTTACTGAGGTGGAGCATGTCCATTAATTCTGGGTTGGACATAGCTTTATATGTCAGGCATAGATCACCTCGAAGTAGGCGGTATGCAACTAAGTAGAGCTGGAGTTTTTTTAACCGAGCAGCATATGGCATCTGTTTGAGTCCCTTGATCCTCCTGGTGAGGTACTTTTGGGGTCTTTCTAATTGCTGCAGGTGTCGGGTAAGGTACATCCCAAAGGGGCATTGTATTCTATGATGGGCCTGATGAGGGATGAATAAAGGGGCACGATTACCTCTCTTGATCTAGATGTGAATCCTTTCATGATGAGGTGGGCTATGTAGAAGGTCTTTCTAACCACTTTGGCAATGTGGTTGTCAAAGGAGAGATTGCTATCAACTTGGGTCCCCAGATCCCTAATTACTTTCTCTGTACTTAATGGGTTACCACCTATGTGGTAATTTGTGGGCACATTGTTTTTGCCAAAGGGTATGACTATACACTTTTTGGCATTTAGCTTTAGACCATGGCTTTGGCACCAGTTATCCGTCTCTGCGAGACCTTTTTGAAGGATGTTTGTGTCAGGTGGAGAGTCAATTATGGTGCCCAGTTTGCAGTCATCTGTGAACTTGTTGAGCCATAGTCCTCCCACGTTGGCCTGTACCTCAGAAAAGTAAATACCGAACAAGAGAGGTCCCAGGACAGAACCTTGTGGGATGCCACTTGTGACCGGTTTCGAGTCTGACATGGCCCCAGCAACTCTGACTCTCTGGGTTCTGTCTTTGAGCCAGTTTGCGACCCATCTTGTCACACAGGGGTTTATATTTAGGCTGGATAGCTTATCTATGATGCCTGAGTGGGGTATTGTGTCAAATGCCTTTGCGATGTCGAGATAGGCTGTGTGGACTACCTTCCCTTCATCTATGGCCTTGGTGACTGTTTCGAAAAAGTCGACCAGGTTCAAAAGGCAGGATCTGCCCTTGACGAAGCCAAATTGGGTAGGATCTAGTGTCTGTATGTCCCCAATGTCTTTGTTTATGAGTTCCATGATGATCCTCTCCATAGCCTTGCAGACTAGACTAGTCAGGCTTATGGAGCGACAGTTTCCAGGGTCCGCAGAGGCGCCACCTTTGTGGAATGGGACCACTGTTGCTGTACGCCATTCTTTGGGCACATATCCTGTAGTGAGGCTGAGACTGTACAGCAGTTTTACTTGAGGGATTAGTTCTTCTTGGAGTTCATGTAGGACACAACCCGGGACACCATCTGGTCCCATGAAAGCAGTGTTTTTTGCTTTGGAGAGGGCGGCCTTCACCTGAGCATCAGAGATGTTTGGGAGGCTGCACTCTGCCGGGATAGATACTTGCTCTTTTAGGGGGTTGCACTGAACCTGTCTGCCAGGATATTGGCGATGTCTGTGGGTTCAGTGTATTTTTTGTCGTTTAGAATCAACTCAGAACAAGTCTGGGAGTTGCATCCCAGGTTCCTAACATAACTGAAAAAAGCCTTATGATTGTCTTTAGTGTCCTGTGCAATTTTTCTCTCGAAGCTGGCCTTGGAGGATTTTATGAGGGATTGTAATTTTTTGCTAGTACTGATCAGAGATGCCTTCCCTTTTAGGGATTTTGCTCTATCATGTAGTAGCTTCCTCCTTCTGTTGTACAGTTTATTTATGGCTGGGGTCCACCAGACTAGACGCCTGCCTTTGGATGATTGGGTCTTGATTTTGTTTGGGATAGCATGATCCATGGATTCCTGGAGATGTCCGTAGAATGTGTTTATATAGGATTCTGCAGTTTGGGCCATAGTTTCCACTGGCTCTGGGGCCTTGAAGGATTCCACTTTGGTTTTGAGAAGTGTGAAGTTCGCTTTTGAGAAGTTTTTCACTGTGGTTTTCTGGGCTGGGGGTAGGGTCGGGATGTGGATATCCACTGAAATTAATTTATGGTCTGATCTTACCAATGAGGGATATACTTCTGGTATGGAGCATAGAGTCCCCATGTTGGTAATTATCAGGTCTAGTATGTTTTCCCCTCTTGTGGGAGTGGTGACTAGTTGTTCCATAGCATTTGAGTTTATAAATTCCAGGAACCTTTGGGCTAAGGTGCTGGGGCTTGAGTAATGCTCCCAGTCTATGTTTGGGTAGTTGAAGTCACCCAATATAATGGTGTTCGGAGAGATCTTCATGTTCTCCAATGTTTTCAGGAAAGCCGAGTGGGATTCCTGGGTTTGAGAGGGTGGTCTGTAGGATACTATAAACTGAAAAGCAGTCTCACTGTCAGTTGCACATGGATGGTCTCCGATACTTCGTGCAATGCCACTAACCTAGAGGTGTGGATATCCTTGATAAATATGGAAACTCCCCCTCCTTTTGTGGTTCGGTCCAAGTTTTGGGGTCGAAAAGCATGATATGAGGTATAACCTGGTAGTGCTGGGGTGCTCTCTGGAGCCTTGAATCAGGTTTCTGTCACTGCACAGATATCGATGTTCTCCATACTGAGGAGAGCTTCGAGTGCATGCATCTTGAGGTTAAGACTTCTGGCGTTTAGCAGCATTACCCTTAGTTTCTTGTTCCTTGTGCTGTCTATGGAGGTGGGTTTGACTTTTGAGCCTTGTCTAAAAAAGGCACTATGGGGGTGGCAAGAGCCTTTGCCAATATCCGAAAGCCCAGGGGTGAAAGGTGCAAGCCCTTCCCAGACACCTTCCCAGAGATGCTCTAGTTCACGACTGGCCCCAGGGACTTCTTTATGCATTCCCTCCATTTCCCCTGATTCCCAAACTAATTCAAAAAGCTACCACATTGGGATGCAAGATGATACTCATTGCCCCTTACTGGCTTCGACAAATTTGGTTCCCTTTCCTGCATCACCACTACAGCAGCCCTGGACCCTGGACACAATTCCAGATCTCCTGATCCATCAATCGGGCAGGCTGCACTAATCTCTTCAATCTCTCCAGCTCACTGCTTGGTTTCTCCACTTCTGACCTTAGCCAGGCTTCCCAACATCTCCCATTCGGTGTGTGAAATCATCTTATCCTCGCATAAGTCAACCACTAGAAAAACTTATGCTAGCATGTGGAAACGTTTTTCCTTATGGGCAGAGAACAGGAATATAGATCCCTTTTCAGCCCCTGTGCACCATATTTTAGATTTTTTAGCAGAGCTTTTTCGAACAGGATACTCTTCTGCCACGATTAGAGTTCAGCTAGCTGCAATTTCAAACTTTCATAAGGGTCTATCTGATTCCAGCATCATGTCCCATAAGCTTTGTAAAGCCTTTCTTAAAGGGACCACTCTACTCATGCCCCCAGTAAGAGATCCCCCGCCTCCATGGGATCTGAATTTGATTTTAGCTTCCCTGATGCTGCCCCCCTTTGAACCGGCAGCTTCCTGTTCCTTGAAGTTTCTTTCTTGGAAAACCCTTCTTCTGGTCACAGTTATATCGGCCAGAAGAGTTTCTGAACTTCAGGCTCTTTGTGTTCGTCCTCCTTATCTAGTTTTTCACAATGATAGAGTTTCTCTTCGGACTAACCCTTCCTTTCTTCCAAAGGTTACTTCTGATTATAATTTGAATCAGTCCATTGAACTACCTGTGTTCTTTCCAAATTATTCCAACAAGGCAGAATACAAGTTACATCAGTTGGACATCCATAGACAATTATGCTTTTACCTGCATAGAACCAAGCAAATCAGAAAATCAGACCAGTTGTTCCTGTCTTACGCTGAGGGAAAACAAGGCATACCGGTGTCAAAAGTCACCTTATCTAGGTGGTTGACTTCTGCTATTACTTTTATATATCAGTTAAGAAATAAAGAGCTTCCTGCTAAACCCAAAGGTCACTCCACCAGAGCTCTAGCGACTTCGGTGGCTTTTCAGGCCAGATTGCCAATGGAAACTATTTGTGCAGCAGCTACATAGGCTAATCCACATACCTTCATTTTACATTATAAGCTGGATGTGGCTTCCAGAAGCAGAGCTGATTTTGGTTCCACTGTTCTGAAGAGTCTGTTCCGATGAGCCACCCAGGATTGAGGTGCTAGGGACGCTGTCCCAACCAGCAAGAATGAAGGTGAGATAGACAACTTAACATTAAGAAGTTATGTACCTACCATAATGTTCCATGTTAGTTGTCTTCTCTCGCCATCTTTCTTGCATCCCACCCTCCATCCCCCCTATCCTAGTAGACCGAAAAGAGTTCCTTAGGCTTCTTTATCACTGGCTGAGTCTTCTCTGGCTGTTACTTCTGACTGTCAGTCTCTCCAGTAGTTTCCTGTATCCTGCTACAGTTACTGTATTATCATGATTATTATTATTATGTCTGTAGTTAGGTTACCAAACGAGATCTGGGTATCTAGCGCCAGGCATCATGGGATATAGGGGGGCCTCGAGCCAATAAGTAGCTCTCAAGCTTTTGTAGATGGCTGAGTCGGAGCCGAGGATCGGCTCCGAACCCAACCAGCAAGAAAGGCGGCAAGAAGAAGACAACCAACATGGAACGTTATGGTAGGTACATAACTTCTTATTTTCTTTTACTAGACCACCACCTAGAAAAAGGATAACTCAATGCATGGGCATCTACCTGGGAACCAGGCACCTTAGCCTGGCTATGCAGTAAAACGTGGTCCCCAGCACTTTTGACACAAACAAGACTGGCTATTCACTGCCACAGAGGACAAAAAATTCCCTTAGTAGGAGGGTTTGTCAGCACTTGTATTATATACAAACACAAGACACAAAAAATGGATTAGCTAAACATTCCTTGGACTGTACAGGTTTTATTAAATTTACTTTTTGTATTTTGGAGCATGTACAAATACATGTATTCTCAGGTGACTGGCAGCAGAATAGTCTGCTAAAAAGAGATGTTTTGGCAACTAAAATTGAATGCAGCCAATCATCCTGGTTTAAATGACTGTATTTTAATATATAATGAGTTAAAAGGAATAGCTTCCTGTATTTAATATTTATTTATTTATTGTTGTTAAGGAAGTGATGAAGTTGATTGATGTGAGCTTTTTTACGTTGTGTATAATGAATGGATGAAAATGGAGGTGTGGTTGACAACGTCATCGTCACTGAAGTTTTAAATGTGGGCATTCATTCATAAAATATGGTTCTGTGGATGTCTAATTGTGTACACAAAAGTGCATAATGGAAGGTTTTATTTGTTGTTTTTTATAATAAAGTTTTTGTATTGGGCAGAGCGGCTCAGAAAACACGTTTTTATAGTTTTGGTCTCTTCAAGTTTCAGTTCCAGTTAACAGGTCGCTCGTTTTTCTTGGTTTAAACAAATGACTGGTGCCAAAGTCATGGCCTTAAACTCAATGAAAAAAATGCATCATCATCCCTTTCGGTAAGAGTGATGTTCCTGCTAACTACCTGGGCACACAGGTTGACAACAACCTTACCTTTGATCACCATGTCTTCACAGTGGTAAGGAGGGCATTCTATATTGCCCATCTCATAAGTAAGGGCATTGTCTCCAGAAAAAAAATAAACTTATAACCTCCCTCTACTCTTCCCTCATCAGACCAACAATGGAGTATAACACCCATTTTGGTATGTACCTTTCCAAGCACCTGCAGCAATTGGAGAAACCACAAAGGTTCCTGACATACAACGGTCAGAGAACACCTTATACTGCCTTGCACTTAAGGCGATCCCGGACTCTGCTTTATTAGAAATGCTGCATATCCGCAAGTCAAAAGGTACACGGGTTACTCACTCTAAAGACCTTAACCTGGTACTTGACATTAACAGAACCTGGTGGAGGGACAGACTTGTCTCCCAGAGGTTGACACACCTTTAGAACAGACTCCCACTTCATGTCAAACAGAGCACCTCATTGGCCCTCTTCAAAAGCAATCTGAACGACTGGATGGGTAAGTGTAAATTCACCCCAAGGGTTCCACCCGCATCCCTCTTGGACAGGAGCAATAGGTGCTGATCATGGAAATAAAAGTAGAACTTGGCTAGGCTTGTAAGGGCCCTCGGGTCATTCGCCTAGTAACTTTCTATGATCCTATAATCCTAATAAAGGCAAGTGACAGCTGTGTTAAGGCTCCTGGTGTCATTAACTAGCTGACAAAGGGAAGACAAAACTAATGATAGAGCAGATGGTTCCATGGCAAATGAGGAGAAATTTTGGAGTACAATCCAAATAATCCAGTACCAATTAGTTACCTGAGCCATGGAAGAGTTGATGAGACAGGGCAGAAGTGAACAGACAATACCGATTCACCCGTACTAGGTAAAGGAAGTGGTCTGATTCATGCAATGCCTGCGACTAAAGAAGGGAGAAGTGCACTTCATTAAGAAGGGTCAAGGGAAGTGGGCTTGCTAATACCAATCCTGCATTATGTAGGACCCTTCAGTTGACCATGTATGGACATGTTTAAGGGAAAAACAATGCAGGCTCTTTTCAACAGCTACTGTATAACTCAGCTGCAGGGAAAGGGGTTAAGGAAAAAGAAATCCTGTAGTAAAGTATAAATGATGATGCCTTTCCAAGGATGTCAATTGCCTGTATCTGAAAGCAATTAGGCTACTTCCCCTGTGGGGAGGAGGGAGAAGTAAAGCTAGATTCTTCAAAATACTAACATGAAGGTCTCCTTAAGTGAAAAAGCAGATGGCTGGAATGCTAATACAAGACTAATTAGATTTCAGGGTTGCCTGGACAACAGCCCCTCTGGTTTGCTACTGCCCCTGCCAATGGTTGATGAAACAGGCTGTTACAAAGGGAAGTGATGTATGGGTTTCAGACCAGTTGAGGGGAATGAGTTAAGAACTCTGAAGTCAGATACACTTGGAGTAGCAGGAAAAATCTGGATGAAAATCAGTGATACTTCTACTGCTGTCAGTGGGTACAGAGAAGTGGTGTTTCACCGATACAGGTACTAGAAAAGCGTTAAAACAGATCACACGGTGTCTAGGACTGGTGAGAAAAAAGCTCTACTTATGCTCATGAGCCTTCATAAAGTAAGATGTGTTGGGGTAAACTGCAATGGGGCATCACGTGGTGTTGGGGTAAACTGCAATGGGGCATCACGTGGTGTGGGGGTAAACTGCAATGGGGCATCACGTGGTGTGGGGGTAAATTGCAATGGGGCATCACGTGGTGTGGGGGTAAACTGCAATGGGGCATCACGTGGTGTGGGGGTAAACTGCAATGGGGCATCACGTGGTGTGGGGGTAAACTGCAATGGGGCATCACGTGGTGTTGGGGTAAAGTGCAATGGGGCATCATGTGGTAGAAGGGTACCACTTCTACAAGGCCATGCAGGGTGAAACTGAATAAACTCTAATACTTTCCAGAAAGAGATAAAACCCTCTTTAATGTACCAATCATTTGCACCCAGTAAAGCAAACCACTGTTTACCAAGCTTTCTAAAAGACAATATTGGCATTCAGTAAACATTCTGAACTAATATTTGGGTTTGATGTCAAGCCCACTACATTCTGGTACAGCATGTTGAATTACAAGATACTAACCAAAAGGAACCTTGGGTCCACTACAAAATTGGGATGTTGCTGTAACCAGCGTTCCAGATCCCCTCTCCTGGGTGCTTCTTCTCCCAATAGCACCATACCATCAGCTTTATTTACAACAGGAATGTGAGCATCCAGATCAGCCTCTAGCCTCCTCAGTGACACCTCGTCCATGCTTCCGCCACCTTCTCCCCCTTCACTCTGTAAAAATAAAAAACAGAAAATTGTGGTTAGGGAGCTTTATTAGTCCCAAAGGTAACACATTTCTTTCCATGCCTTAATTAACAGCTGCACTACAGGTTTAAACCAAAGCTGCTAAGAATACTCATTCACACTAACTTCTACGGAGTTCTTGATTGTGGGGGAACTGAAATCCATCCCCGCATTTAGTGGGTAAAGCAGTGGAGTAAGTAATCCTTGACAGTGTGTTAGCCTGTCATGGGACAGACAAACAGACATGCATACATTCTACCTATGTTCAATATGAAAAACTTCCAGTACATTTAATGTGAACCTTAAGAATAGGGGTGGAAACCCAAGCGCACACAGATAATGGAAGGACATACAGACCAATTTATATGGAGAACTGGCTCCCGACAACTGTCCAACCTCAGCTACTTGCACTAGCCAGATAGCTGTGGACTGCACCTCCCCACCTCAAAGACTACAGCAGGATAAATACAGCATCCAGCCCTGCACCACATACAGACTTGTCTTCTATTCAGTACAGCTGTGGACTGCCCCCCCCCCAAAAAAAAGACTACAGCAAATAAATACAGCATCCAGCCCTGCAACACATACAGACTTGTCTTCTATTCAGTGTAAGGAGAATTTGTTTGCTCTGTTACTCTAGTCATGCTCTGTTGAAAATGGTACCAAGTTTAATGTCTCAACTGCTTGGCCAACTAGGCTGGTCAGGTTTAACTACAGATGAGAAGACACGGGATGGAGTACAGATGGTCTAGGTTGGTATTTGTGGTCAGATTTCACTAGGGATGAGAACATACGGGATGGAGTTCAGATAGAGGCTAGGTTGGTACTCATGGTCAGGTTTATCTAAGGATGAGAAGACATGGAGTAGAGTACAGAGAGGGTCTAGGTTGGTTCTTGTGGTCAGGTTTAACTAGATGAGAAGATACGGGATAGAGTACAGACGGGTCTAGGTTGGTTCTTGTGGTCAGGTTTAACTAGATGAGAAGATACGGGATAGAGTACAGACGGGTCTAGGTTGGTTCTTGTGGTCAGGTTTAACTAGATGAGAAGATACGGGGTAGAGTACAGACGGGTCTAGGTTGGTTCTTGTGGTCAGGTTTAACTAGATGAGAAGATACGGGGTAGAGTACAGACGGGGCTAGGTTGGTTCTTGTGGTCAGGTTTAACTAGATGAGAAGATACGGGGTAGAGTACAGACGGGTCTAGGTTGGTTCTTGTGGTCAGGTTTAACTAGATGAGAAGATACGGGATAGAGTACAGACGGGGCTAGGTTGGTTCTTGTGGTCAGGTTTAACTAGATGAGAAGATACGGGTAGAGTACAGGCGGGCTAGGTTGGTTCTTGTGGTCAGGTTTAACTAGATGAGAAGATACGGGGTAGAGTACAGTCGGGGCTAGGTTGGTTCTTGTGGTCAGGTTTAACTAGATGAGAAGATACGGGGTAGAGTACAGACGGGGCTAGGTTGGTTCTTGTGGTCAGGTTTAACTAGATGAGAAGATACGGGGTAGAGTACAGACGGGGCTAGGTTGGTTCTTGTGGTCAGGTTTAACTAGATGAGAAGATACGGGATAGAGTACAGACGGGGCTAGGTTGGTTCTTGTGGTCAGGTTTAACTAGATGAGAAGATACGGGGTAGAGTACAGACGGGGCTAGGTTGGTTCTTGTGGTCAGGTTTAACTAGATGAGAAGATACGGGGTAGAGTACAGAGAGGGTCTAGGTTGGTTCTTGTGGTCAGGTTTAACTAGATGAGAAGATACGGGGTAGAGTACAGACGGGGCTAGGTTGGTTCTTGTGGTCAGGTTTAACTAGATGAGAAGATACGGGGTAGAGTACAGATGGGGCTAGGTTGGTTCTTGTGGTCAGGTTTAACTAGATGAGAAGATACGGGGTAGAGTACAGACGGGGCAAGGTTGGTTCTTGTGGTCAGGTTTAACTAGATGAGAAGATACGGGGTAGAGTACAGACGGGGCTAGGTTGGTTCTTGTGGTCAGGTTTAACTAGATGAGAAGATACGGGGTAGAGTACAGACGGGTCTAGGTTGGTTCTTGTGGTCAGGTTTAACTAGATGAGAAGATACGGGGTAGAGTACAGACGGGGCTAGGTTGGTTCTTGTGGTCAGGTTTAACTAGATGAGAAGATACGGGGCAGAGTACAGACGGGGCTAGGTTGGTTCTTGTGGTCAGGTTTAACTAGATGAGAAGATACGGGTAGAGTACAGACGGGCTAGGTTGGTTCTTGTGGTCAGGTTTAACTAGATGAGAAGATACGGGTAGAGTACAGACGGGCTAGGTTGGTTCTTGTGGTCAGGTTTAACTAGATGAGAAGATACGGGTAGAGTACAGACGGGCTAGGTTGGTTCTTGTGGTCAGGTTTAACTAGATGAGAAGATACGGGGTAGAGTACAGACGGGTCTAGGTTGGTTCTTGTGGTCAGGTTTAACTAGATGAGAAGATACGGGGTAGAGTACAGACGGGTCTAGGTTGGTTCTTGTGGTCAGGTTTAACTAGATGAGAAGATACGGGGTAGAGTACAGACGGGGCTAGGTTGGTTCTTGTGGTCAGGTTTAACTAGATGAGAAGATACGGGGTAGAGTACAGACGGGGCTAGGTTGGTTCTTGTGGTCAGGTTTAACTAGATGAGAAGATACGGGGTAGAGTACAGACGGGGCTAGGTTGGTTCTTGTGGTCAGGTTTAACTAGATGAGAAGATACGGGGTAGAGTACAGACGGGGCTAGGTTGGTTCTTGTGGTCAGGTTTAACTAGATGAGAAGATACGGGATAGAGTACAGACGGGTCTAGGTTGGTTCTTGTGGTCAGGTTTAACTAGATGAGAAGATACGGGATAGAGTACAGACGGGGCTAGGTTGGTTCTTGTGGTCAGGTTTAACTAGATGAGAAGATACGGGTAGAGTACAGGCGGGGCTAGGTTGGTTCTTGTGGTCAGGTTTAACTAGATGAGAAGATACGGGTAGAGTACAGGCGGGTCTAGGTTGGTTCTTGTGGTCAGGTTTAACTAGATGAGAAGATACGGGATAGAGTACAGACGGGGCTAGGTTGGTTCTTGTGGTCAGGTTTAACTAGATGAGAAGATACGGGGTAGAGTACAGACGGGGCTAGGTTGGTTCTTGTGGTCAGGTTTAACTAGATGAGAAGATACGGGGTAGAGTACAGACGGGGCTAGGTTGGTTCTTGTGGTCAGGTTTAACTAGATGAGAAGATACGGGGTAGAGTACAGAGAGGGTCTAGGTTGGTTCTTGAGGTCAGGTTTAACTAGATGAGAAGATACGGGGTAGAGTACAGATGGGGCTAGGTTGGTTCTTGTGGTCAGGTTTAACTAGATGAGAAGATACGGGGTAGAGTACAGACGGGGCTAGGTTGGTTCTTGTGGTCAGGTTTAACTAGATGAGAAGATACGGGGTAGAGTACAGACGGGGCAAGGTTGGTTCTTGTGGTCAGGTTTAACTAGATGAGAAGATACGGGATAGAGTACAGACGGGTCTAGGTTGGTTCTTGTGGTCAGGTTTAACTAGATGAGAAGATACGGGATAGAGTACAGACGGGTCTAGGTTGGTTCTTGTGGTCAGGTTTAACTAGATGAGAAGATACGGGGTAGAGTACAGACGGGGCTAGGTTGGTTCTTGTGGTCAGGTTTAACTAGATGAGAAGATACGGGGTAGAGTACAGACGGGGCTAGGTTGGTTCTTGTGGTCAGGTTTAACTAGATGAGAAGATACGGGATAGAGTACAGACGGGGCTAGGTTGGTTCTTGTGGTCAGGTTTAACTAGATGAGAAGATACGGGGTAGAGTACAGACGGGGCTAGGTTGGTTCTTGTGGTCAGGTTTAACTAGATGAGAAGATACGGGGTAGAGTACAGACGGGTCTAGGTTGGTTCTTGTGGTCAGGTTTAACTAGATGAGAAGATACGGGGTAGAGTACAGACGGGGCTAGGTTGGTTCTTGTGGTCAGGTTTAACTAGATGAGAAGATACGGGATAGAGTACAGACGGGTCTAGGTTGGTTCTTGTGGTCAGGTTTAACTAGATGAGAAGATACGGGGTAGAGTACAGGCGGGCTAGGTTGGTTCTTGTGGTCAGGTTTAACTAGATGAGAAGATACGGGTAGAGTACAGACGGGCTAGGTTGGTTCTTGTGGTCAGGTTTAACTAGATGAGAAGATACGGGGTAGAGTACAGGCGGGGCTAGGTTGGTTCTTGTGGTCAGGTTTAACTAGATGAGAAGATACGGGGTAGAGTACAGACGGGGCTAGGTTGGTTCTTGTGGTCAGGTTTAACTAGATGAGAAGATACGGGTAGAGTACAGACGGGGCTAGGTTGGTTCTTGTGGTCAGGTTTAACTAGATGAGAAGATACGGGGTAGAGTACAGACGGGGCTAGGTTGGTTCTTGTGGTCAGGTTTAACTAGATGAGAAGATACGGGGTAGAGTACAGACGGGGCTAGGTTGGTTCTTGTGGTCAGGTTTAACTACATGAGAAGATACGGGGTAGAGTACAGACGGGGCTAGGTTGGTTCTTGTGGTCAGGTTTAACTAGATGAGAAGATACGGGGTAGAGTACAGACGGGGCTAGGTTGGTTCTTGTGGTCAGGTTTAACTAGATGAGAAGATACGGGGTAGAGTACAGACGGGTCTAGGTTGGTTGTTGTGGTCAGGTTTAACTAGATGAGAAGATACGGGGTAGAGTACAGACGGGGCTAGGTTGGTAAGGACCATGTTAAGGATAGTAGAGCTTTTAGTTGGTAGTTTTATAATTTGCTCTAGTGCATTACAATTAACACAGTCTGGGAAATACTGAGTGTATCTATCTTAGAGATGGAAGTGTGAGAATTAATGTCTGGTTACTTGAAATCCCCTATAAGAAGGTATTTGGTTTAATATTTATCTCCCTAAGTGGTGTTGAGCTAATTTCCATGACCTTTGTGGTGGAAATCTGTTGCTACCAATGAAGTAACAGTCAACTTTTTAATGGTGATTTGGATCCCCAAGAGCTTCAGATTAGGGTCACAGGTAACCTGACATGAACGGACGGTATATCTGACAAATACACATACTCCCCCCCACAGTTACCAAGACAGGTGCTAAAACCTTGGTATAAAGGGAATGACGTCACTACATTGAACCCACATCTCCATAACGACAGGAATATGAAGGTGTTCAGGTTACAGGAGGGCCTTTTTCTATACAGACTCCTCGCATAGAGTAGGGCCACCAGGATGCTGTCCAAAGTAGAGTTGGAGTCTGCTGTGTAGTAATGTCTACCTAAATAAGCCACTACAGGGGCAGTAAAGGTTTTAGCCAGTATGCGGAGGTCCTATTATGAGATGTACAAGCCATCCCTGGCTACAGAGGAATTCTTTACCATCTCATCCCGGGCAGACATATATTGGATTCCCTGAAAATGACACCTACTACTTAAAACAACTGTCAAACCCAATTACATCTTGGTATCGAGGCATCATTCTAGGTGAAGGAGAGATACTACAGGTCTTTTCTGCCTCTAAGACATGCACAGCAAGTTACATCAGCTCTCTCTCTCTTTGCATGTTCCTCTGGGTGCAAAGCCTCAGGTCTTTCACTCCCAACATGGGCCACCACTGTCTGGTTTAAAGACATTTGTGACGCATCAGTGTCAATGGCGCAACAGGTAGCACACACGCCTTTGGTGATGGAAGACCAGAATGCAGTGAGTTCTATTCCCATGCTAGGTGATTGGATTCCAAACACTTCAGTGCAGCAGTAAAGGATGCTGCACTCCTGAGTCCGTCGTTCTTCAGATGACATGTAAAACCAAGGTCCCATCTGCGAAGGAATACTGCAACATGGAAGAGAAGGAATCTATGATTATGGTAAGATTTTACAAAACTTTCCTATATCCTTCTATTCCATTGTTGCAGAATTCTACTTGTGGGTGAGTGCGAAAGTTCAATGAGGCTTGGGGGGAGGCCTGAATGATGTTTCCAGGAATCTGTGTAGGATAGCCCTGGCAAACATTGCCCTAACCCTGGAGACATGGTCTAATTTGTAGTGTTTTGTAAAAGTGTGCACTGAGGACCAAGTGGCTGCCTCAAGTATGGAGTTGGCATCTAACCCTTTAAAGAAGAGGCTCCAGAACAGGCCACTGGTGGAGTGGGCCTTGACATTGCCCTGCAAGGTCTTACCATGGTGTAGGTAGCAGGGAGATCCAGGCCAAAATGGTCTGTTTGCTCACAGCTTTCCCCAAGGCCCTGGTGTGGAAGGAGACAAACAGCTGGTCTGATTTCCTAAAGGGTTTGGTTTTATGAAGAGTTTGGAGGGTGGCCTAATGGTTAAGGTGTTTGCCTTACAAACACAAGGTGCAGGGTTTGAGTCTCACAAGGGATAATTGGCTAGGCTTACAATGGCCTGCAAGGGCAATTAGTTTAGTACTAATCTATGAATCTATAAACCTAAGTTGTCTTTGGACGTCTAGGGAATGGAGGACTCTCTCACAATCCCCCTGTGGGTTAGAAAAGAAGGGGGGCAGGTGGATGGGCTGGTTCAAGGATAGGTCATTCACTACTTTGGGAATGATTGATGGGTTTGTCTTAAGGGTCATCCTGTCCAAGTGGAAGATTAGGAAAGGTGGTGTAGCCATAGGAGCTTGCAATTCTGAAACCCTTCTGGTGGAAGTCAGAGCTATTAGCAATACAGATTTCCATGTGCAAAATTTTAAGGTGGCCTTGTATGCTGGCTCAAAAGCGGCTAGATTGAGTTTTTCTAGAACATAGTTTAGCTCACAGGGAAGGGGAGATGGTTTCCTGGGTGGTCTTAAGTGTAATACACCTTTGAGGAAAAGTTTGGAAGGGAGTCCGGATGCAAGGGGTGGATCCAGAGGGAGGCAGGCAGAGATAAGACAGGTGTGCCTTCAGAGATGAGTAAGTCAACCCTGTCCGCATGAGTTCACACAACTATGACAGGATGAGAGACATATCGCTTTCCAGTGGGTCCAACTGTCTTTTGTGACACCAAACAGAAAACCTTTTCCATTTAGAGAGAGAGGATTTCCTTGTGTTGGGTTTCCTGGCCTCCTGCAGGACAGTGAGCATGTCCTCATTATATAGGTGTCTGCAGGGGATCAGAATCCTATCAGCCACAGGGTGGGTGTATTTGAGTCCCCTCGTTCTGTGTGAGCAGGTCCACTGAAGGAGGTAACTTGTGGTGATTGCCCTTGGACAGGTGAAGAGGAGGAGGGAACCAGTGCTGCCTTGTCCAGTGGGGAGTCACCAGCAAGATTTTGGGAGAGTCCTGCTGAATTTTCAGCAGGACCCTTTGTATCAATGGGAAAGGAGGGAATGCAAACAGGAATTGTCCCTTCCAGGTTATCCAGAAGGCATCTGTTGCTAATGCCTTGGGGTCTGGTGTCCTGGTGCAGTACCAGGAAGCTGCCTGCTTATGGAGGAGGCAAACTGGTCTATTTGTGGAATACCCCACCTGTGGACCATAGTCAGGAAAAAGTACAGTTTTGTACCTACCATAAATATAGATGTCCGATAGATATGCAACTGCAGTCATAACATATGGGTTGTCCTGCCTCAGACAGCCCTCGGTCGGCCGGATTCCAAAGTCTGGGTCCGACGTCGGCTGATGTCGCATTTCTCTCTGACGTCAGAGCGGCTGGAGTACATAAGCATCAGCCGATGCCATTTTCTTCAGTGTTTCTTGCCCCAGATGCCAGGTGCCCTCCAAGGAAGGCTGTAATCAAATTGGAAGACAAAAACAGGATTCCAGACAAATAAGTAAGCAATAAACAGATACACCATAACAGATATCCCCAGCTAAGAGAAACAGGGATAGGAGTGGACCCAAGGCATAGAGGGGTATGGAGGGAGGGAAAATCCGACTGCAGTTGCATATCTATCGGACATCTACATTTATGGTAGGTACAAAACTGTACTATGTCCTTCAAGAATGCAACTGCAGTCATAACATATGGGTTGAATACCATAGCTTAGCTCCGGAGCACGAACGTTCTAGGAAAGAGACGCTGTGGCAATCAAACCCTGCAGGACTGCGAAGCAAAGCCTGCTCTGGATCTGGAATATAAAGGGAGATTGTAGTGTTTGGAGAATGTATGCACGGAGCTCCATGTAGCAGCTTCTAGAATGTCTTTTGTAGGCACCCCTCTTAAGAATGCTGTAGAGGTGGCTGTAGCTCTGGTGGAGTGTGGTCTGACGTTGGCTGGAACATTCTTCCCATGGAAGGAATAACAAAATCTGATGCAATGTCCAATCCATTTTGAAATAGTCTGTTTGGAAATTGCTTTCCCTTGTACTCCAGGGGTAAGCTACAAAAGCTGATCAGACTTCCTACTGGTCTTGGTTCTATCCAGGTAGTAGCGAAGTTGTCTGTGAATGTCCAAGGTATGCAACAGTCTTTCCCCTTTGCTCTCAGGATTGGGGAAGAAAGTAGGCAGGTGAATAGCTTGATTTAAAGAAACCCTAGATACCACCTTTGGCATAAAAGTAGGGTTGGTTCTTAAGGAGACCCTGTCTCTGTGAAAGATTATGAACGGTGGTGTTGCCATTAGGGCCTGTAGTTCGAAACCCTTCTTGCTGAGGTAATTGCCAACAAGAAAGCTGTCTTCCATGATAAAATTGTAAGTCCACTGAAGCTGCTGGCTCAAAGGGAGGTAGAGTCAGTTTTTCTAGGACAAAGTTGAGGTCCCAAGCTGGCACTGGAGCCTTTCTTGGTGGCTTAATGTTCTTGATTCCCCTGAGGAATTGCCTTAACAAAGGATGTGAAAACACAGGCGGGTCAGTGTTATATCTAGCTGAGATAGCTGAAGCATGTATCTTTATGGAAGAATATGAGAGTCCATTCTGTAGCATATCTGCCAAATATTCCAGGATGAGTGGGATATTCAATAATGATGCATCATGTCCCTTGCTGCTATTCCAAATGCTGAATCTCTTCCATTTTGCTAAGTAAACCTTTCTGGTGGATGGTCTTCGAGCTTCTGTCAATATCCGCTGAACTTCCTTGGAGAAAGATAGATTGAGGTTATTCATGGGATCTCCCAGGCTGTTAGCTGCAGTGTCTGAAGGTTTGGATGCACTGTTTTGAAGTTGTGTTGAGTCAAAAGTAGGGGCCATTGGGGAAGGGCCCATTTTTTGTTGTGGCATATGCTCCGTAGTAGTGGGTACCAGTGTTGTCTTGGCCAGTTTGGAGCTATTAGGATCCCCTTGGGCCTCTCTGCTTTGATCTTTAGTAATACTGTGGTCATCAGTGGCAGAGGTGGAAATGCATAGATTTTTAGAAGGTTCCAGTTGAATGAAAGAGCATCTATTTTCCAAGCTTGTGAACAGAATTTTTGTAGATGATGGTTGAGGTGGGAGGCAAATAGGTCTACTTCTGGCCTGCCCCATGTCGAGGTGAGTTGTGTGAAGATTTTCGGATGTAACCTCCACTCGTGTGGATCTATGAAATTCCTGCTTAGGCTGTCCGCCAGCACATTGTCTTTGCCTGGAACAAACTGGGATTGCAACTGTATGTTTAGGCTCAGTGATTTTTCCCAAAGATTCATTGTCAGTCTGCAAAGGGGGTAGGAATGGGTGCCCCCTTGCTTGTTTATGTACCACATCACAGTGGTGTTGTCTGTCCGTATCAGTAGATGGCCTTGCTGAAGTTGTTGTCGAAAGGCCTCGATGGCATGCATTACTGCCAGCATTTCCTTTTGGTTTATATGCAGATGTGTTTCCTTTGGAGACCATTGTCCTTGTATACATCTGCCCTCCATGTGAGCCCCCCATCCAGCCTTTTTGAATGACACACCTGTGTTTGCCTGGCTTACCGAGGCCCACCATAGGAATTCCTTTTGTAGGCATGGAATGAGCGGTATGGTTGTCTCTAGGTTGTTGCTGTGCTGAGACCATAAGCTTTTTAGGTACCATTGAAGCTTTCTTATGTGTAGTCTTGCTAATGGAACCAGGAGAATGCAGGATGCCATGTAACCCAGGGCCTGTAGGAATCCCCTTGCAGTCATCTGGGTGAGTTTTGCCAAACCTTTGAAATAATGAGTTAACTTCTCTTGCTTGCCTTCTGTCAGGTAAGCCATTTGAGAGGCTGTGTCTAGATTGGCTCCTAAGAAGGTTATTTGCTGGGATGGCTGAAGTCTTGACTTTTGGAAGTTGACTGTGTATCCCAGAGCCTGTAGCAATTGTATGACATAGTTCAAGTTTTTTGTCAAAAGCAATTTGTCGTCCGCTTGTATGAGGCAGTCGTCCAGGTATGGGTAAATTTGGATCCCCTGGAGCCTGCAATGAGCAATTACTGAAGCCAGGCATTTTGTAAATACTATGGGTGCAGTAGATAAGCCAAATGGCAATGCTGAGAATTGATAATGCTCTGGCCCTGCAAGAAATCTGAGGTATCTTCTGCAGCTGTGTCTGATAGGGACATGCAGGTATGCCTCCTTGAGGTCCAGAGTAATCAGCCAAGACCCCTTGCCCAGCATGGGAAGGAGTTGCTGTAGAGTCAGCATTTTGAACTTTGGTACTATGAGAAAAGTGTTTAATGCGGGCAAATCCAGTATTGGTCTCCATTGAGTTTCTTTTCTTGGAACAAGGAACAGTCTTGAGTAAAATCCCTGGCCTTGTTCTTGTTGTGGAACTCTTTCTATTGCTTTGATCTGAGCAAGCAGAGAAATTTGCTTGATAGCCTCTGCCCTCTGGTTTTGTGGTAGGTTTGGCATGCCTTGTTTCCTTGGTAAGGTATGAAAGTGGAACCTGTAGCCTTGGTCTATAATGTCCAAAATCCATTTGTCCTTTGTCAATCTGTGCCAATTGTCTGAAAACAGAGATAATTTTCCACCCAAGGGAGCTTCTATTTGCTCCTTGGTCAGCAGAAGTAGAGGAAAGTCGTTGAGATTGTCCCTGTGGGGCAGGGGAGACCCCTGTTTCACTTCTTTGGTTTGCTGGTTGCCATTGTCGTCCCCTGTAAGAACCTCTGTATTGTCCTCTTCCTCGGCCACGCCTGTTTTTACCCCTTTGCAATCTTTCAGGATTAGGAAAGGACCAGTTTTTTGAAGGCCAATTCCTGCTGAATCTGGGTGGCTGAACCAATCTTTGACCGTCTGAACTGATTTTGCTTTTTCCTCGATGGACTTTAACACATTTTTAGCATTAGTACCAAAAAGCTTGTTCTTTTCCAAAGGTGCATCAAGAAGTTTTGCCTTAACATGATCTGGTAGAGGTTGTTCTTTTAACCATGCATGTCTACGAATGACCGCCCCTGTCATAGCTGCCCTACATGAAGCTTCCAATGCATCATATCCACACTGCAGAAAGTGGTTGCTGACTTGCTGAGAATTATGTACAGCTTCCTGCAAAGACTTCCTGTCTAAAGGTTCAGGAGAGGCCAATGTTTTCTGTAAATGATCTAACAGGTAATCCTGATATTGAAACATATGAAAGAGGCAATTCAGAGCTCTCATAGATAAAGTAGTGGAGGTGTAGACCTTTTTCCCCCATCTCTCTAATGACCTAGCTTCCCTGTTGGAAGGCAAGGGATTTTTGGAGGTGGTAGCTGAAACCCCTTTCGGTCCCTGTGAAATTGTTTCTAAGTCAACAGCATGGGCCCTAAAGAAATAAGAATGTGTTTCTGGGACCCTATAGTATCTGTCTGGCTTGGCTGGGGCAGGAGAAAGAGTATCCGGAGTAACACTGGAGTCAGAGTATAGGTCATCCAAAACATCAAGCACAGGAGGTATAGCCAGGGGCCTGTGTTGGGGCTTTTTAAGGAAGGTTCGAAGGCGCTTTCTGGAATCAGAATATTCCTGGCCTTGCCACTTAAAATGTTCCCTCATGGTATGCAGAACTTCCCCAAAAGAAATATCCTCAGGAGGGGAGGCCGAGGGGATGGAATCCTCTGCATCCGAGTCCTCATAGGTCTGGAAGGGCTCTTCCTGGCCATCGGAGTGAACAGAGTCCTCAGAATCTTCATCTGAAGGGGTAGGGTCAGAGGGTTCAACCCGGGGCCTCTTATCAGGAGGAGGCTGGGATCCTCTCTCAGGATGGGCCTGTGAACCTCTAATCATGGAAATTAAATCTGCGGCCATAGTCATGATTTGTGTTTCAGGAGTAGGCTGAGGTAAGGCCTTAACAGTAAGGTGTTTGGTCTTGCTGGCTGCTTTAGCACGTGTGTAGGCCTTAATAGACATGGCCATAGGAGGCCTAGCAGCTCCACGTGCAGGAGTGACCTTATCTACAGCAATGGTCTCGGGCATTTCCTCGGTTTCAGTATCCGGAGGAAAATCTATAACAGGCGTCGGTGTGGCCTCCGGTATCGGAGGTGTTGGTAAAGCGGTGTCTTCGGTTCGGATCGGTGAAATAACTGTCTCAGGGGGAACCAGAGCACTCGCGGTAGGTTTTGGCGTGGAGTCGGTGGAAGATGCGGGCCAAGGATGTCGGTCCCGGTCTTTTCGTTTCTTAGGAGTCTGTGATGTCGGAAGTTCCGACGGCATTGTATAAGCAAATTTATCGCCGAAAAAGTCTTCAGCGAACTCCGCCCGGCGCCTAAGAGTGCGCTTATTGAAGCGAGCACAGGCGACACAGGCTGAGACGTTGTGGTCTGGGCCTAGGCAAGGAAGACAGTAAGAGTGGAAATCCTTATGAGG